>NW_006399757.1:10147669-10149944 GCF_000299155.1 Elephantulus edwardii | reverse complement strand
TAATCGGGATGGGAGTGTCAGAGACAATGCGATCGGCACAGGACAGAGCAGAGTTTACGGCTTGTACATAGGGTCGCTATGAGTCGCAAGCTACTCGACGGCACATAACAACAACAACAACAACAACAACAACCAATTTGCTATGGCAAATATCTAACAACATATACCTAACAACAACAGCAACAACTTCCTTAATAAACCCTCTAATTGTGAGTATGGTCTGTGAGTACTGTGTGGTCATTGTAACATATTAGCAGAGCCAGTAGTAGAGAAGGAAGTGTCCTTGGAGGGATCATTGGTGTGAAACTTGATAGAGGGAGGTGTGAGAACATGGGGTTATAACTGAACTAACAAAATTGGCTTTGTACTATTCAAACTGTGAATGAGGTCTTTTCTCTCCTATGAAGTCATTAGGGATCAGATTCTACCACCTTCAAGTTGGCTACATTCTTTTTTTTAAAAAAAAAACTGATTTATTTACAAAGTTCGAGTACATTGTTTTTCACACAAGATTTTTCCCATTTCCTTCATCCACACACACATCAAATTGTGCGACCCTATGATTAACAACTCCCCCCGCCCATCCTCAATCCTCTGCTTCTACCCTCCACCCTTCACCCCCCTAGAGCCTCATACTAATTCTGCAATAAGGGTTTTATACAGTATTTGTCTTTATGAGACTGAGTTATTTCACTCAGCATAATGCTCCCCATGTTCGGTAGTAATTTACAAAATCATTGCTCCCACATGCTATGTATAGTATTTATTCCCTTGCGTGAATGAATGTACCATAACTTCTCAATCCATTTGTTTGTGGTTGGACATCTGAGCTGTTTCCACGTTCTTGCAATATTGAACAATGCTGCTATGAACATTAGTGTACAAGTCTCTGTTTGAGCCACAGTTCTCATTTTCTTGGGGACCTACGTTCTTTATGACACATGACAACCGGAGTGTCCTCTTTCCTTTCAAAGCTTATTTCTCTTACTTCCAATGCTTCCAAATGAAAGTACTTGCCACTGAACTAATTTCTAGCCCATATAGTTTCACTTTAACTTTAATCTCCATGGAAATTTTCTGCCTTCCCCAGATAGCGTAAGAATCTATATAATCACAAAAAGCCTACAAAATTTTAAAAAATAACATACTAGTGACAAGAAGCTGCCCTGAAATCCCAAAGGCTGGACTCCACCAGCTGCTCCATGTATGAAGGATGGCCAATCTCTTCCCGTGCGAGAGAAAAACTGCCTCTGAAAACCCACCAGAGGGTCAGCTTTGGGTTGTTTCTGAGTCAACAACAACAACATATATATTTTAGTGTTTCTTTATGTCTTCTCAATATTACTGTTAGATTCTATAAAATATGTTTTATCCTCAAAGATATCTTTTACTACCAATAATATTCAAAGAAAAGGAAAACCTTGACTATTGCACCAAACTTACTAAAAAGAGCAGCTCATATTTATCTCTAGAGACTTCTTGCTCAATATTTCAGCTATGATCTTTAGACCAATAGCTTCAGTATTATTAAGGAGTCTGTTATAAAGGTAGAACTTCAGGTTCCTCTGCACAGTTATTAAATTAGAATTGACATGTTTTAGGCAAACAGAAGAAGTAAGCAGTCAAATGAACTGGTGTTTCTATTATGAAGTATAGATATTAGAATAAATATCAATCTTTCATCTTAAGAGAAACCTTTCTAAGCTGCAAATAAATCTTGAATATTGTCTTATTGCTGGGCACACTGTTAGGACGTACAAAAGTGAGATGTTACTAGGAGGAAAATAAGAATGAATTTTGGGTAGGTAACTAACTTGAGGGGAGCTCTGGCGGTAGAGTCTGTAGAGTTTCACTGCTGACCTAAAGGCTCTGAGGGAGAAAGTTGAGCAATCTTCATCCACATGATTTACAGCTTTGGAATCTTACTGGAGGGTCAGCTACAAGTCAGAACCAACTCACAGACAATGAGAAAGAGAAAATGACTATAATTCAATTATCTGGTTAAATTAATATATATTATGCAGTTAAAATAGGTAATTTACTGATCCTTTATCAAATCACAAGAGTATATACCATAAATTAAAATAGATAATCTGAAAATCGACACTTTATACTGTGATATGCCTTGGAGAAAATGCAGCCAGGGTTCTTGTTGGAGGTAAGGATGAGGAAACTTAGTCTCATAAACTTTGGGCATGTTGTTAGGAGAGGCCAGTCCTGGGAAAAGGACATGGTGTTTAGAAAGATGGAAGGTCAGCAGAAGAAAGGAAGCCCT
>NW_006399757.1:10145366-10147080 GCF_000299155.1 Elephantulus edwardii | reverse complement strand
GAAAAAAATAAGATCTAAAACTGCACATGTAAGATCTACTTTAATTATGTAACTTAATTATTAAACAGTCACATTGCAATAGAATTATAACTGAAAATTGAGAAGGGTAAACTATTTGGCAGAGAATATCAATTTCAAAGTTCAAGATTATTAAGATTATTGAGAACCTCTGTTTCATCTGATCCTTTCTTTCGATTTCATAGAACTCATATTGAACCTCACAGGGTTTGGACAATAATACTAGCTCAATACTATGTACCATTTCAAATTCTGTTGGCTTATTATGTAGTCATTAAGAAGATTGACTTTTTTCTAAAGTAATTTTCATATTTCTGATTAAAATTTCTGGTAAGTCAGTTAAAAAGGTGTAGGACACAGCAGAGCTGTGTGATTAAAATAAATTAAACACACGTTAGAAATTTTATTTAAATTACTATTTTATGCTTTATTTGAACATGTTTTAGTATTTTGTTCCTTTGAGGGATTAATTTTAAATCAAGTCCATTAAAATAAGGTAACAATTTAGAAAAATAGTAAATAATTCAGTGTTTTACTTTGAATAAACAAGTAGTCACTTAACACATTAATTATTAAACTTTAAATGAATCTGAAAAAAAGCTACATTCGTTATCCGGTACTACTATAATAGATACACCACTTGCTGTGAAACAACACTTTACTTGTTAACGTGAATGGCTTCAACATACTGAAATGTATTCTCTTACAGTTTATGAGATTAGAAGTCCAAGTGCAAGGCAACCACTCTAGGAAGAGGTTTTCTCTGGGGCTGGGCTAAATTCTCATCACCAACCTTCTCCTAAAGTTAGGATTTTCTCAGCAAAGGGACCTAGGACTAAAATATACACTCTGATCCTGGCTCTTCTTTCCTGATGGTAGGAGCCTTCTGATTTCTGCTGAATTATTTTAGTCTTTTTTTATCTCAAAAGAGGTTGACTCAAAATACAACTTAGGAGATCCAAGATGGTGGCAGAGGCAGAGACAGCATGGTGAGCTGCAGGAGCAGTGAACCACTTAAAGCAGGGCTACTATGGCCTTCTACAGACTTCGGTTTATTGATAATTGAACAGTTAAACAGTTGATGACTGGCCCTCAGTGAAGATCGAGGCTCAACAACAGGAATTCAAGGATTGCCAAGGAGGAATGGGTGAGTCTCACAGCTCCCAACCCCCTCCTGCAGAGCCCCCGCAATGCCGCACAGCCACTGCAGCTCCATGAGGCTTCCACAGCTGGAATGAATGGATTCCCTCACCCAGGATGGATGCTGGGCACCGGCCCTCCTTGAGAATGGTACAGCGAAGCCACCACACTGCCGCAAGGTGGACTTGTTCTGGAGAGAATTCTTGGAGCCAGGATGGGGGCGGTGGGGAAAGCAGGCACCCACCAGCTGCCTGCATGAGAGGGGCCGCATGCCCGCCAGGCGCCCGAGCAGTAGGGGGCGGGGGGGGGAGGTGCCCCCAATGGCTGCCTGCGCTGGGGGGAGCCCGTGCACCCCCGCTGGCCATCTGCGCTGGGCGGAGGCACCTCCACCAGCCACCTGCGTGGGAGGCGGGAGATGGGATGTTTTCCCGCCATCTGTAGGTTTGAGTTTCCTTGGAAAGGCCAAAGAAGATGATTACCTATACAATGGATTGCTGAAAGTCACTATGCAGGAAATTGCACTGCAATCCCAGAGGTGCGCGGTTCAAATCCACCA
>NW_006399757.1:10142468-10143409 GCF_000299155.1 Elephantulus edwardii | reverse complement strand
CAAATTCAAACCTCGGATTACAATGCTTAAGGATGATATGGGTAGACTATTGAATGATCCAGGAGGCATTAAAAGAAGATGGAAGGAGTATACAGAGTCACTGTACCAAAAAGAATTGGCTGACACAGAAGAATTTCAAGAAACAACATATGAACAAAAGGAAATGGTAACGAAGGGATAAGTTCAGGCTGCTCTGAAGGACCTGGCAAAATATAAGACCCCAGGAATTTCTAAAATACCAATTGACATATTTCAACAAATAGATACTACCCTGAATGTGCTCACCAGGCTGTGCCAAGAAATCTAGAAGACAACTGGCCAACTGACTGGAAAAGATCCATATTTATACCCATTCCCAAAAAAAGGTGACCCAACAGAATGTGGAAATTATCGAACAATATCACTAATACCACACACAAGCAAATTCCTGATAAAGATTATCCAAAACCAACTGCAACAGTATATCGACAGAGAACAGAAGTACAAGCTGGGTTTAGACAAGGTAGTGGCACTAGAGACATTATCGCCAATGTCAGACAGCTATTGACAGAAAGAAAGAGTCTATCTGTGTTTCATTGACTATGCAAAGACATTTGACTGTGTGGATTACAACAAGCTAGGGTAGAAATCCCTTATGATATACAATGTCACTCAAAGTATTCATCCTAGAGATGCAAAAAGAGTCACACAAGAATATGTATGAACACTTACATTCATTTCTGCATTATTCTCTACAGCAAAAAGATAGAAACAACAAAGCGTTCATGTAGGTGGATGGATAAAGCAATTGTGGTTCATACATAAGAAGTAATATCCAGAACTATAAAGAATAGTGAGAAGTTTATGAAACACCTTTTTACAGAATCTCACAATTATTTAAAAACATCAAGAGTATAAAACAACTCTGAGATATCATCTCACCCCAGTCAAAATAGCAAAAT
>NW_006399757.1:10117135-10141318 GCF_000299155.1 Elephantulus edwardii | reverse complement strand
GAAGTAATAAGAATTAGACCCTATCACAAATGACGTTCACTGAGAAGATAATTGCAACTTAATCCTGCAGTGAAATAGCCTTTATCCTTGTTCTTTTCTTGCACAGTTCCATCAAATGAAGATCACAGCATATTCATGATAAAGTTATATAACTGATTCAGCACCACAAAATTGGGAGACATGAGCGTCTGTCCTGGATTGCAGGGTCACAGGTTAGCCAGGAGAGTGCATTGTACTGTTCCAAAACAAACCTGAGGACATCTGAAGTTTGATTTGAGTCAAGTGGATGGGAGTGTTTACTGTGAAGCAGCTCGTCAGATTGCACTGAAGGCACGTGGAGGTGCAAAGAGGCCTTAAGAAAAAGGGGACACTGATATTGTGCTTGAGGACATGCTGACCAGAACCAGTCAGGTAATGGACCCGCTTTGGCAGTTGATACAAAGTAACCAAGGGCCAATGGTTGCTGAATAGCTATAATTTTTCTATGCTCCATATAGTCAAATAACTTTGCATAATCAATAAAGCACAAGTAAACATAAAAAAAAACATCAAGAGTAGTATTTTTAATACTGAAGAAGTAAGATAGTAAAATTCTATGATGGTTACAAGTGATGGAAAGGAGAGGGAGAAGAAGCAGGAAATTACTTTCTAGATAACAAGCATTTGTTACTGTCTGGTGATGGGAAAGACAATATAAAATATGAGTGAAGTTAGTGAAACTTGACCAAAGTAAATGAGAGGAAAAAAAGGCAAATTTTAGTGTCTTATATGGCATATACAATTTTTTCAATAATGGTGAAAACAACTAAAAGTATGTGCGTAGTTATGTGGATGTGTATATGTGTTGTAAGGCAAGTGAGAAAATGCATGTACATGTAGAGATGTATCTCTGGGCATTGTATATAAACATTTGTGCATTCTGCCCTACGGCCACATATATAACTAAACACTGAGAAGCTTCCTAGATATACTCAATTCATGTGATTAGTTACCGGACTGGATATAAATATGGATCTCTGCCTAGTGAGCTGACCAAGACGCCATCATCAACATTTCTTGGTATAGATGAGTGAACAGATCTAGGGCTCTATTTGGTCACTGATATGTCTGTAAGTTCTGAAGTCTTTTTTTTTTTTTTTTTGCTCCTCTGCAGTGCACATTTGACTTCTTCCTTCATCATCATCAGTTTTTTATCTTATGCCACTTCCTAAATTGGTTTAGGTTGACCAGTTGTTTTTGGTACATCTTCTATCTGGGAGGAAAACAAGGTAAATGTATTTTCCAGATTACTTCTTTGTGAGCTGGCTTGGATGGACCGAGTCCCTTGTTGAAAGAAAGATAACAGATCTTTCAGTTTACTAGTTCCAAAGTACTGAATTATCTCCTATATGTTCCCTATTTTTGCCAACACTAAAGTATTCTTTTATTAGTTGCTTCACCTTTTTAATCTCTACTAGGGACTGACTTGATGTAACGTGTGGCTCTGGTCATTCTTTGGAATTTTTGTACCTTGGGATCAACTGCTGACATCATAGAATTAAATTTACATAGGATACATAGCTTTAAAATAAAATTTCATTGTAAAGGTTTCATGATTCAGAGAAAGTAACAGTTTTGTGATGTTATTACACATTTCTGTTCTTGGTCTTCATTCCTTTGTATCTTACAGTCTTTGAGAAAAATTTAACAGGATAAACCATAAATTATCAAAAGTATTTCCAATATCCTATTATGTAAGTGAAACAAAATATTATAACAAAATAATTTTCTAGTAAGAAATAACTTTTTGAAATTTAATAACTTGCCTGGGTC
Source organism: Elephantulus edwardii (assembly GCF_000299155.1). Lineage (NCBI taxonomy): Eukaryota > Metazoa > Chordata > Mammalia > Macroscelidea > Macroscelididae > Elephantulus > Elephantulus edwardii. The sequence continues at coordinate 10,139,506 of NW_006399757.1, read as the reverse complement.
ATTAAGGAGTTACAAACCAACAGATTTATATTCCCACTATGAGGAACTAACAATAAAAGCTGAACAAGTTTTATAAATACATAAAATAATAATTTTCCAACACTGGAGAGTCACATATTAGTGTGAAAGCAAGGAAGAAAGTGAGTTGAGCTCTTGTCTACCAACTCTCTCTCAGGTTGAATGCCTTTCAACCTGCAACACGGCAAATAAAAGGAAAAATGTTGCTGCTTTGCAGGGAGGAGAAAACAAGAGGTCAGAGCATTAGGCTGGGCTTGTGTGTTAGAACATTGAAAAAGAGGGAGTTATATATAGCAAATTCTGAATTCTACATACAAATTTGTTAAGCTCTGCATTTAGAAGCTCTGTTGCTACGTACCCAAATATACTCTTTCTCTCTAGCTAACAGGTAGCAGTTATTAAGGTACTGAAGAGCTAAGCAAAGATTTCAGATATTGCCCAGCATTGTCAAAAGCTAGGCTTGGGGGGGCGGTGCGAAAGCTAGGCTGGATTTCAGACTCAGAGTATAGACTTTTTCCATAAATAATTAAGGCTTTTTGTTCAGAATTTATAAGGGCCAGCCTTATAAGTAAGGGCAGTAAAATAGAATGTAAGAGGGTAATTAAAACAGGCTAAGCCTACAAACTCACTGTCATTACTGTCCAGCCAGAACTAGCTCATAGCTGGCCCTGTTCTTCTGAGGCTGTAAATCCCTCATATTGCCCATCTGCTTCCTGTGGACCCACTTGTGCCTTCAAACTTCCATAGAGGCATTACCTTAGCAGTGCAACTCCCTACAGACTGTGGCACCAGTCTGTAAGTTGTATTAAAACAAGACACATTTTCCATTTCCATGCAACTAAGTGAATATGCCATTGACATTTTTCTTCCTTATACAATCAGATTTTAGTTCCACTTTACAGATAAGTGGAAATTTTATCTTCAATATATAATATATATTTTCTTTTAAAATGGAATTGCTCTTTTCATGCATTTTCTGGCTATTTGACTTTCTTCTTTGGTGAAGCATTTTTTCATATCTTTTGCCTATTTTGTGACCGAGTTGTTTATCTTTTTCTTATTCAGGTGCTGGAATATTCTATAAATTTTAGCTATGAGTTCCTTATCAAATATACCATTGCAAATATTTTCCTCCAGGGCTTCCTTTTACTCTACTGGAGAACTTTTTTGAAGCACACAGGAATTTGGTTTTTAGAAGGTTCAATTCGTCTATTTTCTTCTCTCTTGGTTAATTTGAAAGGGATGGATGATTCGACATAATGTGTATGACAATTAGCGATCTGCAATAGGATTTGCATCACAAATTTAATGGGAGGAGGAGTAAGGAAGACAATTTGTATGAATGAACCAATGAATGAAAAACCGAACTTTGTAAACTTTTATTAAAATCAGAATAAAAAAATACTATGACACACTTGGAAAAAAATAAAATGGCCTTGCTAAGATAATTTAAATCATAATAATATTCAGCTTCTTTTTTATTATCCATATTATAAAAAACAGACTCACAATATTGTCAAGAATATATGGGCCAATTTATTCTAATGTTTTAGTAAAAAATTGAGAAGTGGAATCATGATACTCATTAATCAAAGATCTAATGCCAACATCTTTGTAGGGTTCAGTGAAGGCTTTTCTCTCCAGATGAAAATGCCTTAGTCAATGTCTAGACAAAGAGTCAATTAAGAATTGGAGACTGTACCTACCTAGTTAACCCTCTTCAACTTACTTTTCCTGGGTATGCTGAGTAATGGCTTGGTAAACAACAACAGTTTATCCACTAAGCCACAGTGTAACCAACCCGGGCTTTTCTAGGTATTAGCATTGTCTGGAGAAGCTAACCACACTGGGAAACGTAGATAATATTAAGTAGCTTTTTGAGTATTTAGTCTTAATGATATATCAGCTATTTGTAAAGATTTATAGAAGAAAGAGCCTTAGATCAGGACTCTAACTCCCCAATATTTAATTACTGGGTTTAGATGAGTCCCTAGGTCTCAACTTGCAAAATTATTCCATTCTATTGCTTAAGAGAAAGCTCCACAGCAATTTTTTAGTACATTGTGGTATGGCTTTCTGCACCATAGCCACTTATTTATGCAGACTTATGGTTGAGAATTCAATCTCATTTCTCCACATTATTTATAGATCAGTGCTTCACTAACAATGGGTAAAAGATGATCCACGAATATGATGGTAACTATAAGATAACCTTATTATAAGTGTCCTTTTGCAGTTCCTTTTACATAGTAACATGTCAATGTTACAAGAATATTACTTGCATCAGCAGTTCCTCTTAATCTTGGTTTGTCACTTCTGAAAGCTTCAAGAGTTTTGTTATATAATAAAAACCAAGCTACTTAATGTAAAAATATTGCAAACAAGCTAATGTCTATTAAATATTTTTTATTTGATAAGAATAAATAAAACTTTGTGAGAATAAAATTAAAAAGTGGGTAACTAAGTTGTCTAGTGCTGCTCTAATAGGAATGTTACCAAACAGTTGGCATTAACAAACGAAAATTTATTTTCTCACAGTTTTGTTTCTGTTATGTGCTGATGAATGGGAGCCGACTCATAGCTGACCCTTCAGTGGTTTTCAGAAGCTGTAAATTGCTCAGGAGGAGATTGCCCCCACCACCCCCCGAGGAGTAGTTGGTCCTTTTGGGTTGGCAGCACAACTCCTCATCGCTAACTAGGCCACGAGAGTTCTCTTTCATTATAGTCAAGGAAACTAGATTTCCCAATTCAGGCTAATGAAACCTCTAGGCGGTTTTCTTTCTCTGTCAGCTCTGAAGAAAGGTCCCAGACTCTTGTCGCCTTTCCCTCCTCAGTCCTTGGTGATCTGCTTGTTGCTTGGCATTTAGCTCTCTTTATTTGTGCTTGAGTGATCGCTTAGTCTGGTTTTCCAGATTTCAGGAGATTTATTTAAATAGCAAATAAAAACAAGCTCACTAAATATAATGAAAAACAAGCTCACTAAATATAATGCAAATGAATGACTGTATGAAACACAGTGTATAAGTGTGAAACACACTGTATATGAATGATAAAAATATTGATTTAAAAAAACTCACAAAGGGGGAAAACCTCATTTAAAAAAACACTAAAAGATAACCATTTGGGAAAAAAAATAAAGCAAACCTCACAGCCATCTGGTTGAATGTGCCTGATAGCAACCTTGTGGGACAAATTAGATCTGTCCTTTAGGGTTTCCAAGACTTTACATCTCTCCAGATGCATGTAATCACCTCTTTCTTCAACAGAGCGGATGGAGTGTTCTACCACCAACCTTTTGGTAGACAGCTGAATGATTTAACTATTGTACACCAGGGCTCCTGTTCCTATTTTAAACACATTCAACACATTGTCACAGTAATATAAACAAAGCCTCATTTCCAAATGGCCTTAAAATGACAAGTACTGGGGTTGTGTACCAAAAGTCGGAATCAACCCAGAGCTGACTCTCTGGCAGGTTTTTCAGAGCCAGTTAATTGGACAAGAGGAGATTGTCCATCCTTCTCCTGTGGAGTAGCACTTGGTGGATTCAAACCACGTGCCTTAAGAATTACAGCACAGCATCTTGCCACTAAGTCACAAGAGCTCCCAATGACAAGCGTTGGGGTTATAATTTTTAACATATTTTTTTGGGTGCATATGTGGCACCAGACAATCCATACCAATGGGTGAAGAAGCAGTTTAGACCGAACAGCATGGATAGCATAATATATAGATTTATTTTCTGCCAAAGATTTTGCATTGGAGAGTGATGGTAGATCAAGCGACCTGGAAAAAGAAACAAAGTTCTTGAAGGTGTTAGGGTTTCTCCACTTGGTGACTCCAGGCTCCACTTCTTGGACATATGTCTTTAAACATATTTAAAGAAGTCTGAGACTAGAAGGTAATTGAATTTTTTTAATTTTCAGACTCTTAGCTCTGTGGGTGAGCACAGTTCTGGCAGAAGCTGTCACTTGTTCTGCACTTGACTGCTTACTTCTCTTCCTTCTCCCTCCTCACTGCATCTTCCCCTGGAAGCAGCTCCTGTGCTGGTGAAATACCCTCACATGCAAGAAGATCCATGGGTATCTCTCCAGCAACTATCCTTTGACCACCTCCAGGGCCTAGATTTGAAGGTAGCAGATCAACAGGGAGAGAGATTCCAGAGGCCTGTGAAAAGGGTGCAAGGTTTTAAAAGGGCAGGCAAGCCAGATTCCCGAGTACTAATGGAGCAGCTCTGAATATTTATCTGTATCCCTTTATCCTCTGGGGAGAATGGGCTGGTTGAAAGGGCAGTTGACAGAGTAGAAGATGTTCTTGATCAAGTTTAAGAGTGAAAAGATAATAATGTTGCTGGGAAAACAAAAATTAGTATGTTCAGTACATAAATTCAAACAGTTGTGCTCTAATAAGCGAGTTGCTCAATTAACCCAATGGCTGAGAGTCTCTTGTGGTTGAATTCTTCAGTGGCTCCAAGAGAGAAAGATGAGCAGTCTCCTTCCATTTTGATTGACAGCTTCAGAAACTCAATAAGGGGTTGCTATGCATCAGAACTGACTTAATGTCAGTGGATGAGTGCTCAAAAAGGTCAGTGCTGTTAAAAAATAGAATGCTGGCAAGAACATTTAGTGAATGGAAAATACAGGTTTGTTACTCATTGGCAATAACAAGTGATCTTAGTAAGAATTGAAACAAGAGGGATTTATGTCCACGTGCAGTCTACTTAGAGTTGCCTCACTCAGTTACTCTCTCCATAAAGATGTAGCCTTACTGTCTTTCACTTCCCTTCAAAGCCTTAGAAACTTCTTTGTTTTGAGGAAAATGACTTTAGCTATGTGAAAGGGGAAAAGACCAAGGGCAATAAGTGCCTTCTTATCAACAGAACCTCTCAGGGGATCTTTCATTTTTAAAGACAATTCTTTGTTACTGGAGTGAGATGGTACCTCATTGTAGTTTTGATCTGCATCTCTCTTATTGCCAGAGATTGTGAGCATTTCTTCATGTGTCTGTTTGCCATTTGAATGTCTTCCTCTGTGAAAATTCTTTCCATGTCTTCTGCCCATTTTGTAATTAGGATATTAGTCTTTTTCTTGTGGAGGCCCAGGAGTATTCTATAAACTTTTGAGAGTGGCAAAGTTTAACAGGGAAGCAAGTAATAAATGTTGGAGAGGATGTGGTGAGTAAAGAACTCTTATACATTGTTGGTGGGATTGTAAAATGGTGCAACCATTCTCAAAGGCAGTTTGGTGCTTCCTCAAAAAGCTGAACATAGAAGTTCCATATGACCCAGCTATTCCACTGCTTGGAATATACCCTGAGAAAATGAGACTGGTATACCAGTGTTCATGGCAGTGTTACACACCATCCAAGAACATGGAAATAAGCCAGATGTCCAACCACAAACAAATGGATTGATAAATTATGGTACATTCACACAATGAAACTATGCAGCACCCAGGAATAACAATTTTGTAAATAATTACCTAACTTGTTAGGGACTGGAAAGCATTACGCTGAGTGAATTAACTCAGTCCCACAAGGACAAATATTTTATAAAACCATTACTGTAGAATGAGTATAAGGATCCAAGGTGGGGGAGGGGGAGAGGTGGAAGTAGAGGGATGAGGATGTGCAGGAGGAGGGGGGAGTTAATCTTGGGGTTGTATGATTGAATAGATGGGGTGTTGAAGGGAATTGGAATAAACTGTATGGAAAACAAAATATGTGAATTTTGTAACTAAACGAGAATAATAATAATAATAACACTCCCTGACAGAAGCAACTCTACTTGGTGAAGATCCAGGATTACAGTGAAGAGACTGTTTGGGTCAATGTAGCTTATCTAGTAGGTACCTTGGTTGAAACGAAAGACAATATCACAATGACAGTGGTTCATTTAGGAAAATACATTAAAAATAAACAGGGTGTGAAGATTTATTTTAACTTAGAGACATTAAGAGTACTATTATGCAGGAGCATACATAATATTAGTAATGGAGAAGCGAACAGAAAGATAGGATGGAATATATATAAAATTAATATGTAAAATTTATCTCAAGCAATAAATGAAAGAAAATATCATACTTACTTCGGTTTTGAAAAATAAAAACTCAACTGTCTCCTTCATTAAAAAAAAGCAAATGTTTTTGCAAATTCTTTATAGACAGTTATATCCTAAGTGTCTATTCCAGATTCTCATTTTCTTATTTTATGACTAAGGAATGACTTTTTAGAGTTGCAATTAATGAATCTATTTTCATTCTTTAATATGAGAGCATACTTATTTCACTAGAAATCATCACTATCTATTACCGTATATATATATTTCTTCCATAGCTTTACTCATATATTATTCATTTCATAGAGTGCCTACCTTACAAGAATGACACAATTCAAGAAATTACCAGGAGAAAATTTATGTAGAAATAACAGTGGTGTATGACATTTATACTTAATCATTTCTGTTTGCATAATTCTAGTGGTGCGCAAAGGGCTCCACAAATATTGAAACATTAAGGCATAGTATCCCTGTGAGGGGCACGTGGCTATTATGATTTTATTATTATTCATATCGTTCAAGTTTCCCCTGGAGTTAGTTCCAAATGGCTATTGCAGAAAGTGTTAGCTATTTAATATCCTCTATCTTATAATTACAATTTAGATTTGTAAAATTAACTCATTTTTCCTTTAACTGTCTCTTTTTAGTTACCAGTCCTCAACTACTTCAAGTTGTTGTTCTTGTTGTTGTTAGGTGCCTTTAAGTTGCTACAACTCATAGTCACCCCCTAAACAAGAGACTTGAACAATCCTCAGCATCTCTGATCCACTTGACCTTGTCGTTACAGCCATCATGTCAATGCACCTGACCCTCCACCTTTCCCAGCATGATCTATTTTTCCAAGAACTGGTTCTTCCTATTTCAGGTAACACAGTGGTCACTCGGGTTTCAGAAAGCCATCTAGTAGAAAGGACTATTTTGTATGCTTTTAGAGACATGAACAAGAGGCAAAAAATACTTGAAAGATGAAGAACAATCAGCAGCTGACACAAAAATTGATGCATTTTCTATCATTGACTCAAAAAGAAGCCATGTGTTAGACTGCTGCTTAATCCATGCCGGAGACAAGGAGACTAGGCCTTTGAAAGACTGCGTAACACAAGTCCTAAGAGTCACTGTAGGTAATAAGACTTTGGCTTCTTTACTTCTAGTCTAATGGTTTAACTCTCACAACTGAATTCTCCAAAGTATAGTACACTTGTTATTAGTAGCAGTTATCTTCAATTTACTCCAATGGTGAGCCTGTAGATGTGAGTAGAACTATGCTCTACAGGGTTGATGATTTTTCAGTAGATTGTTAGACCTTTCTTCTAGATGCCTCTGGATGGACTTCCAACTTTCAGTGAGATACTGAGCACCACTCAGACTGATTAAATTTTACTTTTATCCATCATTGATATGTTGTTGCTGTTGTTCTTGTTATGCACTGTCAAGTCTTCTGAGGCCCATAGCCACCCTATGAACCACAGTTCTGAAGCCTGCCCTGTCCTGAGCCAGTCTCACTGATTCTGACACACTAACCCCTATTTCCCTAGTTACTGTATCAATCCATCTCCTTTGGGGTCTTCCTTTCCTGTGTCGTCCGTCGACTATTCTGAGCATGATGTCCATCTCCAAGGATTGGTGCTCCTAGCCACATGCCCAAAGCATGTAAGATGGAGCTTCAAAATCCTAGCCTCCAAGCAGAAACTTGGTTTCAATCCCTCCAAGAAAGACCTATTTGTTTCCTTGGCTGTCCATGGTATGTTCAAATCTCTTTTCCTAGAAGATTCTGTTAAGATATTTGGAAATGATGGCTGTCACTAAGGTGCTACATTAATGTCTACAGTTTGGTAAACCTGGCCAGTCCTTGGAAAAAGATATCATGCTCAGAAAGGGTGAATTGGAAAAGAAGGGGAAGATACTTAATGAGATGGATTTCATTAATGACTGCAACAATGGGCTCAATTAGTGTCTGTGTATTTCTTTTAAAAAACATTTCCTTGTGATTGATCTTGGTGAAAGTTTATGTAGAAAATTGGGTTCTTGTTGTAGGTTTAAAACTACAACCAGGAGAGGATAAAATAGCTGAATGGGACCTTCTAAGAATAAAATCTCTATGCATATCCAAAAACTTCTCCAACAGGGTAAAAAGGAAGGCTGCATACTGGGAAAATATTTGGGAATAACATGTCTGATAAGGGACTTATATCTAGAATTTTTAGACTACTCAAGCACCACAAGATAAAGGTAAACCACCCAATTTAAAAATGAGCACAGAATATGGACAGACACAAGCACCAAAGAAATTCAGATGGCAAACAAACACATGAAGAAATGTTCAAAATCCCTAGCTCTAAGAGAAATGCAAATCAAGACAACTAGGAGATATCATTTCAACCTAGTCAGAATAGCAAAATTCAACAGAGCAGCAAACAACAAATGCTGGTGAGGTTGTGGAGAAACTGGAACTTCATTGTTGGTGGAAGTGTAAAATGGTGTAACCACTATGGAAGGCATTAAGGCACTTTCTCAAAAATTTGCAAATAGAAATACCATTTGACCCAGCAATTTCACTACTGAGAATATACCCTAAAGAAAGCAGAACTACCACCCAAACAGATATATATGTACACCTATGGCCTGGATGTACTCACTAAGTTGTGCCAAGAAATCTGGAGAACAGCCAGCTGGCCCACTGACTGGAAAAGATCGATATTTGTCCCAATTCCAAAGAAAGGTGACCCAACAAAGTGTGGAAATTATCAAACAATATCACTGATATCACATACAAGCAAGATTCTGCTGAAAATTATCCAAAAGCGTTTGGAACAATATGTCAACAGAGAACTGCCAGATGTGCAGGCTGGATTTAGAAGAGGTTGTGGTACTAGGGATATTATAACTAATGTTAGATGGATCATAGCAGAAAGCAAAGAATACCAGAAGAATGTCTATCTGTGCTTCGTTGACTATGCAAGGCTTTTGACTGTATGGATCACAATAAGCTATGGCTGACTCTGAGAAGAATGGGAATCCCAGAACATTTGATTGTGCTAATGCGAAACTTACACTTGGACCAAGAGACAGTTGTCAGAATAGAGCAAGGAGACATTACCTGGTTCAAAATCGAGAAGGGGGTTCATCAGGGGTGTATTCTGTCTCCATACCTTTTCAATCTGTATGCAGAACAGATCATCTGAGATGCTGGACTATACAAAGAGGAATGTGGCATCAGGATTGGTGGAAGAATCATCAACAGCCTGCATTATGCAGATGACACAACTCTGCTTGCTGAAACTGAGGAGGACCTGAAGCGTTTGCTGTAGAAGATGAAGGACTACAGCCTCCTATATGGACTGAAGCTCAACATTAAGAAAACAAAGATTCTAACCGCTGGGCCAATTGGCAGCATCAGTATGGATGGTGAAGAGATTGAGATTGTTATCAGTTTTAATTTACTTGTCTCCTCAGTCAATACTCTTGGTAACAGCAGCCAGGAAATCAAGAGACAAATTGCATTGGGAAAGTCGGCTGTGAGGGACCTCTCAAGAGTATTGAAGAGCAATGATGTCAGACTGGAGACTAAAGTGCGCCTGATCCAGGCTATAGTCTTCACAATTACGTGCTATGCATCAGAGAGTTGGACAGTGAATAGGGTTGATAGAAAGAGAATTGATGCCTTTGAGCTGTGGTGCTGGAGAAGAGTGTTGAATATACCATGGACTGCTAGGAGAACAAACAGGTTCATCTTGGAGAGGGTGAAGCCAGAACGTTCCCTGGAGTCAAGGATTCTGAAGCTTCGTCTGACATATTTTGGGCATGTTGTAAGGAGGGACTGGTCCTTGGAGAGGGACATCATGTTTGGCAGAGTGGAGGGGCAGTGAAGGAGAGGAAGACCTTTGATGAGATGGATCGATTCTGTGACTGGAGAGGTGGGAATAAGTGCATTTGGGATGGCTAGGTTGGCACAGGATAGAAGAACATATAGAGCTCTTGTACATAGGGTTGCTATGAGTCGCAAGCGACTCGATGGCACATAACAACAACAAACAACATGTTTATTGCTGTTTTGTTCACAATAGCAAAGAGTTGGAAACAACCTAAGTGCCCTCAACAAATGAATACATAAAGAAGCTGTGGTATATTCACACAATGGAATATTATGCAGCACTGAAAAACAAAGAACTTATGAAATATTATACAAAATGGGTGACTATGGGGAACATTATGTTGAGAGAAATATCTCAGTCACAAAAAGACAAATACTTCATAATTCTACTATTATAAAATAGGACTGACATTGGTTTGTGGAGAAACTAAGAAAAGAGAGGATAAATAATGTATACTGCACTGAAACCGATGAGGGAGAGAACTGTATTAAAGGAATATATGATTAGGTATTATTTGCATGAAAGGAGTCCAGAACAAGGACAGCATGGTAAAGTGGACTCGGGGCGGGATTGTATAACAATGAAAGAATTTTCTTTTTCTTTTCAAAGAGAAAAGCGAACTGGGGGGAGGGATGGGCAGGGAGGAAAATGTGCAACAACGAATGAATGGAAATCCAAGTTCTCTATAATCTTTCATTAAAATCTCAGTTAAAAAGTAGGTTCTCATTGAACAGTTTTAATACATATTTTTCAGTGGGTGTATCTTCTATTCTGGTTGTCTCAATACTTTTTGCTCACCCACCTCCCAACCTTATTATCACTGCTGTGGGGAAAATGTTGACCATTTGGTTTCATAGAGATTACTTAAAAAAAAAAAATCTAAAAAAGCACAGTTTTCATGCATGGACAACTGGTAAGTTTAAACTGTCAACCTTTTAGTTAGCAGACCAACATTTCAAACCCACTGTGCTACAGAGGACTTATTAGGAAGAACAAGAGTTTGGGCAAGGTTTTGATCTGTTATACACAGGGTCACTATAAGTAGTCAAGAGTTGACCAGACAGCATCTAACAACAAAAATAACACAGAAAATAGAAATTGTGAGACAATTAGAAATCTTCTCCCAAAAGGGAGGAGTTAATGTTATCCTTGTGAAGAACAATGCCATTAAAATCAAAACAGTGTTCTGGTACATAGATGACTAATGCAGAGAAGCCATTCACATAAAGGGTAGTTGATTTATTAGACCATCAGCTGCTTTGTTCCTTGGGCTCACATAAATCCTAATACTATAATCACCTCCAATGTCAGCACAATTCACCTGCATTACATTGTTTGTATATAACTCATAAATGACAGATTAGTTCCAATAAGAATACTTCATTGAAAGATCGACTTAAGGAATATCAACTTGAGTTCTATAATCCTCAGGTGTCCAGAAAATAAATGTAAGATTCTTGTTCTGTGAAAATCACTTATTACTGATGACCATGACTGTCTCCCTGTAGAATATATATAAAATAAATTCTGCAATAGAAATGCTTTATGGACTACACTGCACTGAAGAAAAAAAATTAAGAACTGGTAGTACTTCAATTGAAATAACTCGCTATAGAAAATATGAAAAAGAAACACTGACTGGCCCTTCAGTAAATTTGGATCAGTTATCAAGGTAATCAAAAGCAAATGATGATCACTCGATTTCAGTAAATGTGTTGCTCACACTGATACAAAATGAGCCATCTGCTCAAGAAAGCTTTCTTTTTGTCTATTTCCCCCCTAAGCAACTCCAAATATATTTCTATGACAGAATTCAGATTTGTAATGAGTGTATATATCCATGTTTAATTTTGCATTTTGCACCAGCCGATTATAGGAAAAAACCCTAAGTATAAAATAATAGCAAAAAATTAAAAACACAAATAATCCAACCACTTGAGGTTCACAGTGTGAGTGGGTGTGAAGTTTTTCTGAAATCCACTGTGGCCTCCCAGCCACAAGTTTTTCCTGTACAGTTTTCATGTACAATTTAATGTACATGTCTCAATAAATACTTGTTAGGTCAAAATGAAGAATTATATTAATTAACCTTCACTTTCAGTTTCAGAAAAAGAAATGTTATCCCCCTCATGAACTTGACCTTCTGTTCCCATGGTTTTACCCAGAGGAATCTAGGTTAGTGTTAGTGTTCTTTGGGTCATATCCATCTCCATTTATAGTCATTCAGGTTTGTAGATATTTATACATTTTGTTGTTGTTGTGAGTTATCCGGTCAAAACTGACCTATAGCTGACCTCTACATTTTAGTTAGGATGGGTTAAAGAAGCCTTTATTCTTAATGTACCATGGACTTCCAGGAGAACAAATAGGTTCTTCCTGAAGAGTGTGAAACCAGGCTGCTCCTCAGAGGCAAGGATTCTGAAACTTTGTCTGATATACATTGGGCATGTTGCAGGAGGGACCAGTCCTTGAAGAGAAATGTCATGCTTGGGTGGGTGAAGAGACACTACAAGAGGAGGTCTTTTGATGAAATGGGTTGACTCAGAGACTGGGGTAATAGGGGTGGTTGTGGCGGAGATGACGAGGTTGGCACAGGATAGAGCAGGGTTCAGAGCTGTTGTACATAGGGTTGCTATGAGTCATAAGTGATGCAATGGCACTTAACAACAATAACGACAATTCCCAATTGCAGGTGACACAACCTTACTCACTGAAAGTGCGGAGGACTTGAAGCACTTGTTGTAGAAGATTGGGGGAAATAGCTTTCAATATAGATTGTATTTCAATGTCAAGAAAAGAAAGATTCTTACCACTGGACCAATAGGCAATATCAAAATGGATGGAGAAGATAATGAAACGGTCAACAATTTCATCTTGCTAAGATTCACAATTAACATCCTTAGTACCAACAGTCAGGGAGAAAGGAGATGCATTGCACTTGGAAAATCTGCAGTTAGGGACGTCTCCAAATTATTGAGGAGTAACAATTTCAGTTTAAGGACTATGGTGTGTCTGATTCAGGCCATAGTCTTTCTGATCACTTGCTATGTATTTGAGAGCTGGACAGTGAATAAGAATGACAGAGGAATTGATGCCTTTAATCTGTCTTGTTTGAAAAAAGCACTGATCATCTCATGTACTGCCAAAAGAATAAACAAATATGTCTTGGAGAAGGTGCAGCCGAGTGCTCTTCGGAGGTAAGAATGATGAGGCTTTGCCTTACATGCTTTGAGCATGTTTCTAGGAGAGGTAATTCATTAAAGAGGGAATTGATGCTGAGAAGGATGAAGTGTTGACAAAGGAGAGGAAGACCCTTGACCAGGTGGATTTATGAGGTGACTGCTGTAATGGGTTTTTGTGTGTCAGGAAATGTGAGGATGGCACAAGATTGAACAGGGTTCAGATCTTTTGTTCCTAGGGTCCCTATGAGTTGTACTCGACTCAACAGCACCTAACAACAACACAACAACAAAAACAACAATAATATGCTCACCAGGCTATGCCAAGAAATCTGGCCAAATGACTAGAACAAACCCATTATTTATTCCCATTCCAAAAAAAGATGACCCAACAGAGTGTGGAAATATCACACACAAGCAAAGCCCTACTCAAGGTTATAAATGGAGAACTACCAGAAATACAGGCTGAGTTTAGAAGAGGCCATGGCACTATGGACATCACGATGAGTATCAGATGGATCTTGGCTGAAAGCAGTAAGTACCAGAGGAATGTCTATTCGTGTTTCATTGACTATTCAAAGGCATTTGACTGTGTGGACACAACAAATTGTTGCGAACCTTGAGAAAAATGGGAATCCCAGAATACTTGATTGTGCTCATGGGAAACCCAAGACCAGGAAGCAGTCACCAGAACAGAGGCAGGAAACCCTGCATGGTACAAAATCAAGAAAGGAATGCATCAGGGATAAGTCCTTTCTTTATATCTTTATTTTTTTAAAATTCTTTTTAATTTTTAAATTTTACATTGGTTTGTGTACAGAGTTCATATACACTGTTTCACATATCCTTCATTCACATTGTGTATCATATAACCATTCTCATGCATTGTTTTATAAAACCAATCACTAAACCATGCCTTTCATGACCTATCACCCCAGATCCCCATAAGATCTTTCCCACTTCCTTTACCTGCCTGCCCCTACAAAACTGTGCAACCCTGTGATTGCCCCCCTGCCCACCCTCACTTCTCTGTTCCCACCTCATCCCTCCTTGGATCCCTATACATGTTTTACTAGTTATCCTTCTGGTTTCAAAATAATGGTCCTGCACAATCAATAAGAGTGAATCTAAATTCCGAAATTAGTCTCCATAATAGTCTATTTGTTTCCTACTGCCAAAGGGGCCCTTTAGAGTAGTGAGAGAAGATCTTCACCCTGAAACCCACAGCGTCCCTTTTCAGCAGGAAGTAGCTAAGAGAATACGCCGTCCCCTTTTCCTTATGACTCAGGGTGAAGTCTCTCTCAGGGAGGAGTGATAGGGAATGGCAAAGGACACACTGACAAAGAAGATTAATCAGAACTGGCTTTGACAAGCACTGTGGCATTTGGACAAGAACAAACTGGGAGGAGGGTAGAGAGAATGGTGCAGCGGTGAATGAATGGAAACCCAAAATCTTTGTAAATGTTTATGAAAATTAATAAAATATAATTATAGAAAAAAATAATGGTCCTATGCAGTATTTATCCTTTTGAGAATGAGTTGGTTCAATCAGCATAATGCCCTCCAGTCTTTTCAAAGTTATGCAGTAATTTTCTAAATCATTGCTTCTGAGTGCTGCATAGCATTCCATTGTGTAAATGTACCACAATTTATCAATCCATTCGATTGTGGTTGGATGTTTGGACTGTTTCCATCTTCTTGCAATTATGAATAACACTTCAGTGTACAAATCTCTATTTGTGTCTCAGATCTAATTTCTTTACAGTATATTGCTAGAAGTGGAATAGTTTAATCAGATGGAATTTCTATGTTCAGCTTTTTGAGGAAGTGTCAAACTGCCTTCCAGAGTGGTTGTACCATTTTACAATCCCACCAACAGTGTATGAGAGTTCCTCTCTTACCACATCCTCTCCAACCTTTATTGGTTGCTGTCCTATTAAACTTTGCCACTGCTACTGGTGGGGGGATTGTATCTTCTTGTAGTTTTGATTTTTATCTCTCTTATTGTCAGTGATTTTGAGCATTTCTTAATGTGTCTGTTGGCTATCAAAATATCTTCCTCTGAGAAAAGTCTTTCCATGTCTCTTGCTCATTTTGTAATTGGATTATCAGTCTTTTTCTTATGGAGGTCCTCTAAGATTCTGTAAACTTTTGATATGAGACCCTTGTCTGATATGGTATTGCCAAATTTTTACCCGTAGGTTTTCTTTTCATGCTACTGGGAAAAGCTTTTGATGCACACAGTCTCCATATCTTTTCAATCTATATGCAGAACATATAATTCAGGGGGCTGGACTTAAGAGGATTGTGGCAGCAGGATTGGAGGAAGAGTCATCAACAGCCTGTGTTATATAGATAACACACCTCGCTTGCTGAAACTAAGGAGGACCTGAGGTATTTGGTACAGAAAGGATTTCAGTCTTTAATATGGATTGCATCTCAACACCAAGAAAATGAAGATTCTTACCACTGGGCCAATTGGTAGCACCATGATAGAGAAGAGATTGATCCAGACCATGGTCTTTCCAATTACTTGCTATGCCTTAGAGAGGTGGAAAAAAAGGATGACAGCAGAATCATCAATGCCTTGCAGTTTTGTGCTGGAGAAAAGTCTTGAACATACCATGGACTTGCCAAGAGAACACAAAGGTCTGTTCTGGAGAGGGCGAAACCACATTTTCCTTGGAGGCAAGGATTTTTGAAACTCCATCTCACAGACTTTGAGCATGTTGCCCAGAAGGACTAGTCCTTGGAGCAGGACATCATGTTTGCAAGGGTTGAGGGACAGTGCAGGTGAGGAAGACCTCAGATGAGAGGATTGACACAGTAACTGGGGTTGTGGGGTATCTGTGTTGGAGACAGTGAGACTGGTTCAGGGTTGGGCAGGGCTCACAATGAGTTGCAGGTGACTTCATGGCACCTAACCACAGCTCTGGTGGTCTAGTGGTTAGGGGCTGAGCGGCAAAGCCAAAGGTACACTGTTCATTCTAATCCACCAATTGCTTTGCAGCCTCTGAAGGTGCAGTGGAGGGTCAGCTATGTTTAATATAATGCTATTTTAAAACGTCATCCCTATTTCACAGGGAATTCCTAAGTTTAAAATAACTGAGAATTGTGCTTCTTGGTTTCCAAGATGATTTTTTTAACAAATCACTTTGAGAAAGAATACATAGCAGTGCATGTTCAATCTAAAATGCTATTTTTTCCCCCCAGAGGTCAATAAGTTTATATTTAGATTTCTAAGTTTTCATGTACATATTTCTTGTGAATTATACAAATTTACTTCAACTGCATTGTAAATATTACGAAAAGGGGTATGTTTCTTCAAACTGAACAACATGGATAAATCTCAAAGAAGTTATGATTGAGTCACAAAAGAATGGACTTTACGGTATAAAATCACTATTTTAAGAATCAAAGGTAAAGTTTATATACAGAATCATTCTTGGATGGTTACCAGGGAGGGAAACAGAAAGAAAGAGGAATAAAATTAATAAATAAATTGGTGAAGGGTAAAGCAATAAACAATGAAAGCTAATCAGATGTTCTAATTCACGAATCAATTATGTCGGAAAGAAAACATGTATGAATTATTGAATGAAATATGTAAATTTTCACTCAAAAAATTACAAAACTCTTTAAAAAATAGCTGCTTCAGTTTTTTGGGGCTGTCTTTTTTTGAAATTACTGAGTGAGCATCCCCTTTAAAGATTGACTCCCATAGTGTACGTTTCAAAATGTTTCTTCAAGCTCATCCCTCAGGTAAGAAACCCAGAAACCAGAGTATAATCGTCTCATTGCTTTAAGGCTACATGTATGTTTATGCAGTTTTTTTATAAAGTGAAACTGTTCCCTTCATTACTATCTGTTTAACATAGGCACACAGGTGTGTAGTTAGAAATTAAATAAAGGACACAAAAAGTGTCCAAGGAAGATCACTAAAATCCTTTCATCTCTTCCAGCTACCCTTTGAGTTATGCCAGCTAAGAAAATATTACCATCTGTAGTGATAGGAAGACTGAATCTATCCCTCTTTGGGTGGTAGCTCAATTTCAATTGATAGATGTAGTAATATATATAATTCATTTGTTCTAAGCATATCTTCTCTTCTGCTTTCCTTCTAATACCTTTACTCTCTCATTAGAGTGAAGGTTGAGCACAGATTTTGAACAACATTCTGAGTATCAGTCATTTCAAATCATGTGTTGACTATGTAGCGAGAGGAAAAGGCAGCAGGGGAGGAGGGTGAAGGAAAAAAATCTCTTTTCATCAGGGGACAGTGGAGAAAAGCAAGCTTATCAAAGTTGTTGCTGGTATCGCATGAAGGCCCAGGCTGCAAGCACAGTAAGGGCAAACACTGGCATCAGCACCATGGCAACAGGAATACCACTTGGCTCCCCTTCACTCCTGTGTCCCACAGGCCCATTCTGCACCTGTAACCTGTGCTGTACTCACAGAAACACAGCATAGCCTGCGTTACGAAAAAGGTCTACAGCATCCTGGTGTAAAGATTTTGTAGGTCTTGGCCATTCACCAAGAAGATCTTATCACCTTCCTGAAGCCGCCCATCCAGGGCTGCAGCCCCATTCTCTTTGATGCGACTGAAGTAGATGCCACTGTCATTGGAGATATACTGATCTGTCCCACCGACGATGTTGAAACCCAGCCCTGAGGATCCCCTGGTAAGACTCTTCCGTTCATGTTTTAGTGCTCTCCAGGATTCCCACCTGGGTCAGGGAGGACTCCCCACTACTGAAGGTGAGTCAACCTCAGCCCAGGAGCTGAGCACTTTCAGTCCTAACATGCTAAATTTTGAAATCCATACTTAAATTTTTTTTATTATTAAATTTTATTAGTTTTAATGAACATTTACAGGGATTTTGGGTTTTCATTCCTTCACTGCTGCACCATTCTCTCTACCCTCCTCCCCAGTTTGTTCTTCTTCCCCGCCATACTCTAGTGGGGAAAAGACGAAACAAAAACTAGATTATTGTATCCAGGTAAAAATATATTTTAAAATTTTGAGAGAATAATATATTGCTATTGAATAAAGCTATACAGTAATTTAGCAAAAGGCACTATATAATTTTATACACACTTTGACCACAACTTTGTATAAATTTTATTTTTGCCTAGTTTGGAAGGAAAATGTCACATTTACATTTATTTGTGAGTTCTAGTGTATATTACTATTTAGACACTTGATTAAAATTGGTATTTGAAACTAAGGGGTTTAAATTACAAAAGGCAGGCTTCATTAGCTTTGTTTTTTTAAATTATATAACCATAAACCCAGGTGGTGGTGGTTGTTGTTATGTGCCATCGAGTCGTTTGTGACTCATAGCGACCCCATGTACAACAGCCCTAAACCCTGCTCTATCCTGTGCCAATCGCACTGCCTCTGACACACCCATCCCGATTACCCCAGTCACTGAATCCACTCACTAACCTAGGAGGGAACTTAAAATCAAGCTCAAATAATCAAATTATTATATCATCTGTGATATAAAGTACAAAATACTGCTCATAGGAAGAATAAACAGATATGATTATTGGGCTGTGTTAATGTTTCAACTTTTCAGTTATAAGGTAATTTAACTTTGAAAAATAAACACTGATGAAAACATCTGTCATTTGCACTAGCCAGAGTTCCAATTAACTCTGGATACAGCCAACCAGCCTGGCTAAATGTTTCTACAATTCAACTGGAATCCTATTAGCACAAACTGTCCAAAACTTTAAATAGGTAGTTTGTAAAGCAATTCAAAGTGGCAGCTTGTTGGCAGTATTTTGTCTATAGCTCTAAATAGACAAAATAAAAAGATGCCCATTGGTAAGAGCAAGTGCCCTTGAGTACTGTATTCTCCAGCAGGAGAGTGAGAGGATTTGAGCAAAGCAATCAGCACTTATAGTTACTGGATTCAAAAAGAATGTGTCAAGTGACTCACCCTGTAAAACGCTCCTATGACCTGCTTGTGTGTAAGTCAGAGGTATATGCAATATATATTCAAGTCTGTGGGAGAAAGATTTGGTAATGTACTTCTACAAAGATTGTTATGTGCCGTTGAGTCATCTGTGACTCATGGTGACCGTATGTACAGCAGTTTTGAAGCCTGCCTTGTCCTAAAGATTACAGCCAAAAAAGTCCTGTGGTTGTTCCTGTCACACGAGGTCATTATGAATCAGAATAGACTCCATATCTTTCAAAAATAACAACATACATGTATTTAAAAATTCAGTTGATTTTGAAAATATTCTAATAGCAGTATTTTCTACTATAATCAAAGCTTGGGAATTATCTCTTACATTTCCTCTAAGAATTAACAGGAATAACAGAAAAAATTTTGTTCATAATCTTCTTTAAATACACAGCTTCTCAATTTCTCCTCCATGACATTCTTAAGAAATAGTATTTATTCAGCTCAATAAGACTAACCTAGAATGTGCACAGTCTGAGATGACCAGCCATGTGGGATCCATCTGTCCAGCAGAAGAAATGCAGTACAAAATTGACTGGCAAGTCTGGCTTAGATTTTCCATGATTCTCCTTGCCCTATAATCTCCCAGCACGCCTCCCCCACTGTGCTTTAGCTGTACTTCTGCTCTGTTCTCCAAGTGAGCACTGAAATGGATTTTGAAGATGAGAGGGTTCAAGAGACAGCAGCGGTAGATCACTTTACTCATATCCACAAAAGTTTTTTTAGAGGATGGAAATGGATTACTTTTTTATTACTATACTATCTATGTAACTTCAGAATGCTAAACAGACATGTGTTGGTACAATATTCCCTGAAATTAATTGATTTGAAAACTTGGTGTATTCCCCACTATAGTGTTGTTGAGTTCTTGTAATTTTAAGCATAAAATAGGACTTACAATAGTCTTTGAAAAACATGACAAAAATCTTTCTGATAGAAAGGAGACCATGATAAAATTTACACAGCATTTTACCTCTAATAAATCTAATAAAGGCAGATCTAAAACCCAGAGTGGCATGTAAGAAAAGCAGTAAATCACTTGTAACACTGTGGGTTATTTTGTTGTTAGGTGCCGCCAAGTTGAGGGTGGCTCACAGCAACCTTATGAACAGCTGACCTGAACTCTGTCCTATCCTGTGCCATCCTAATCAGATGTAACACATTTGAGCCCACTACTGAGGTTACAATGTCCATCCATCTTAGTGAGAGCCTACCTCTCCTTTACTGACCTTTCATCTTTCCAAGGAATAGCCTCACCGGTTTCGATGTCTAAAGATGAAGGTTTGCCATCTTTGCCTCCAAAGAGCACTCTGGCTGCATTTTTTCCAAGATCTGTTTGTTCTTCTGGCAGTCTGTGGGATATTCAGCACTCTTCTCCAGCACAACTCAAGACATCAATTCTTCTGTCACCCTTATTCACTGTCCATGTCTCTGATGTGCAGTAGGTGATTGAGAAGACCATGGCCTGAATCAGGCACACATTAGACTTCAAACTAACATCATTGCTCTTCAGAATTTTGGAGAGGTCTCTGACAGCAAACTTATCCAAAGCAATAGGTCTCCTGATTTACTGTCAGGTAGTACCAAGGGTGTTGATTGGTGATCTAAGATGCAATCATTATTAGCTTCAATCCTTTCTCCATCTATCATAGTGTTGAGAATTGGCCCTGTGGTAAGGACCTTTGTTTTCTTGATGTTGAGATGTAATACATACTAAAATCACAGAGCTGATTAACAGTCAAACTGGGATCAGAACAGTTCTAATTCTAGAAAACTGCACTTTTAACACCTTATCTCTAAATTATTTATGAAAAAACTAAAATATCTTGATTACACACAGGATAAGCCTTGGAGAGGTAATACAGATGAAAAAGGAAAATAAACTCTAGCACTCACCCATGAAACAAAAAACCACCTCTGATTTCCAAAGTCAAAATTAGGTGTGCACACATTTTTAACTCAGGAGAGAGATGGGCAATCTCCTCTCATGAGATTTATAGTTGCTGAAACCTCACTGGAGGGTCAGTAACTCAATGGTATATAACCACAATATACCAGCTTCTTCAACACAAACTTGTCACTTTGAAAAGGACTGCCTTAGAGAACACACATCTGAGAAAAAGACCTGCCTGTATCCTGTGGTCACTCCTAAATCAGAGTATTAAGCTTATGCTCACCTGTTAAAAGATGCTACAAGATATTTTATGTGAAGCAAAAAACTGAAATAACTGAGATGTTATAAACAACTGTAATATGAGTAAATGATAAGCTGTAATCATTTAGCTCTTCTACCTGAATGATTACTTAGAATAGGTATTAAAGAGCTGTAGCTCAACACAAATTATTACCTTTAGGGATAACTAATGTTAAAAGTGCTGTTTACTAGAATTAAGACTGTGTTCCAGTCTTAGTTTCACCATGCGTTAGTCCTATGACTTTCAGACTCAATGTATGATAGCAGAAAGAATGAAAAAAAAATCAATTTTATAATAAAGCCACAATATTCTTTAAAAGTGTTACGTGCTGTCAATTCACCCGAACTTATGTGGCTTGGATGGTCAAACCCCTAAAAGGATGCCATGTACCTTATTTAAATGATTAGTAAATTATCCAACTACCCTGAGGTGTCTACAAACACCTTATTTACATAACCTTGTGCATTTGGTAGGAATTTGAAAGACTACTAGCTATTGGTCCAGTGGTGATTTTTGTTTTCATTTTGACATGCAATCTATATTGAAGGCTGTAATCTTGTTTTCTACAGCAAGTGTTTCACGTCCTCTTCACTTTCAGCATGCAAGGTTGTATCATCTGCACAATGCAGGTTGTTGCTGAATCTTCCTCCAATCCTGATGCCACATTCTTCTTTGTATAGTCCAGCTTCTAAAATGATTTTCTCAGCATAGAAATTGAATAGGTATGGAGAAAGGAGACAGCTCTGGATGCATAAGCAACATAAAAGTTTAAAAAAAATTTTGGTGCTCGCTTCGGCAGCACATATACTAAAATTGGAACGATAGAGAAGATTAGCATGGCCCCTGCGCAAGGATGACACGCAAATTCGTGAAGCGTTCCATATTTTTTTGGTCATTTTGGACACTTAAGTAATGTTTGGTGTCTGTTTGTTAGGAGTGATTGGGGGTGGGAAAATTATTTTAGCTATTTATTTGTAATATTTTAACCCTTTATCTGTTTGTTTTTATACAGTGTTTCTAATTCTATGAGGTTCAGGGTTTAAAATGATGGGAGAAAGAAGAGTGAGGCTTATT
>NW_006399757.1:10099676-10116725 GCF_000299155.1 Elephantulus edwardii | reverse complement strand
AGGACAAGGAGTCTAGACTTGAATCACTCCACTGCTCCCTGAGATAAAACAGTAAAGAAATTTGCAGCCATAGTTCACTTAAAATAATTTCAAGCTCACTTGAAGTGAGGACCTGGAATGCTAGGTGGGCATGAAGATAAATCCTTGCTACTATGTAGCAATACAATTGGACCTTTTTGGAGAAATAGGTCTGAATCTGGATTCTGGGGGACATCATTAAGAAGTCTTTTTCATAAATATAGAAATCCAGGAGACCATTTGAGTGCAACACAAGTTCTCAGTATTTGGAGGGTCCTTTCAAAATTCTGCGGCCTTACTTTGATTTTGACACCTGCACTGTGCCATTCCTGATTATTCCATTCAGGATCTGTATCAGCAGGATGGGGTATGGTCCCCAGCACAACTCTTCTGGATTCAATAAAAACAAAACAAAAACCAAAAAAAAAAAAAAAATTTGGAAATTTAATTCCTAATTTTAAAATGCAGAACTAACTAAAAAAGGAAACAAGAAATAGATCGAGAGTAAATTTTAATAATTATAAATTATATCTTTAGGATGAGACTTCTTTATTCAAATTGGACAATTTCAGATATACACGAAAGCTTACATAAGAATACACATCAAAGAAATTTTTTACCTTCTTCAGAACTCTACGTAAGTTGTTAAGAGACTTCATTAGTTAACTTTGTGCGAAAGTCAAATGGCTTTCCTAACTCACTGGCTTTGACTTTTACAACATGGCTACACAGAGTTATATTAATGAGGTAAGCATCTTTTACGGGGTATCATGTAGGCAAGTTATAAAGACTAATGAGGGAACTGGTCAGTCTTGCCATTCAGCCAGGTTTAAATAAGTCAGGTTTAGAAGACAGGAGTATCATTACTAGCAAGAAAGAAAGAGAGAATCTAGTGCATTTCCAACTGGACTAGATATTCCTGCTTAAGTCAGAGCTGGACCAACTGCTGCCCCACGCAGATGGAGCGAGAACCAAGGACCTTTATGCAGGCTTCCTGGAGGATAAAGGGTGGTTGGCAGGTGCAGGGAGAAAGGCATTTGGCAGGGGGTGGGGTGGGGGGGAGAAGGGTGTTTGCCATTATTGGCAGGATTAAAAGTTAACACTGGCCTGTGAGGCTGAAGGTCAGGAGCCCTGCAAGCATGCATGAGAAGCTGTTCTAAAGAATTATATTCTGTTTCCAACCTATGGTGTAACCTGTTGACTTCCTTAATAAAACCTGTAATCATGAGTATTAGTGGAAGTCCGATGTACCTGCCTCAATGCCACCCAGTTTTTACAAGATGCCACTGACATATTAATTTAGACTTATCCTAACTGGTAGAAAGAATTGTTTGCATTATTATCAAGTCAATAAAGGTAGTTTTGGGTTTTGATGGTTGGGTGATATCCTTTTAAAGAATTACACATCTGAAACAGATCTGGGATTAAAATGCTTTGCTCCCTCTTTTCCGGGAAATGTTTTAAAGATTCAGAAGCCCTGGTAGAACAGTGGGTAAAGTACTGTGTTACCAAAGCAAATCCGTCAATGGCTCCGCTGGAGAAAGATGAGCAGTGTCCTCCTGTAAAGATTTATAGCCCTTGGAAACATGAAGGAAGGTTGCTAGGGGTCAGGATCAACTTGATGGCCATGGCTATTGCCAATATATTTTAAATCTGGACTTCACAACAATGAATATAACTGGCAGAATCTTCTAAACAACACCACTTTAAGGGTACACTACACAAAGTCACAGACACTATTATAAAGTTCCTTTTGGAGACTAAATATTTGAAACGCCTTATGAAAATGTTTTTTCCCTTTCACTATCTTTAAATAGAGGAATTTAAAATATCAATTTAAAATAGAAATGGAAGATTAAATTTGTTTATGGATTACTTCAAGGATTATTGGGTAGTTGAGAAACTAGGGCCTGCAGGTCACCTTCTTCCAATCAGATCAAAGTACTTACATTCTGCCGCATACTGGGGTTCTGTTTCAGCTGTTTAAAAAACAGGCTTCACAGTGGTGAAAAATATGAAACCATTTATCAAGAAAAAAGAAATCTACCTAGAGAAAAACTCCTGCTTCATACGGATTTCCCCCCTTTCCAATGGATACAATGGCTAGGTAGAGCACAACCAGGAAATATGAAGGATCCTCCTCCAAGTCTATAATTATTATTTTACCAAGATATTTTAGGCAAATTTCATGTGAATTCAAATCATTCTACTTGGTACAAGATTTTAAAAACACTAAACTGGCACACCATCTTTGAGTGAATGTTGTTTAGAAGAGTTCAAAAACATCTTTCTTTGTGACTGGGAAATTCCTTTTAAAGCATAAAATTCAGGCAAAAAAATCCACTACCATAAAGAAAACCCCCCAAAACAAAAAACCAAAACCAACCCACCACAAAACATACACATAGCTCTTAAGTGTTCGATTAATCTGGAAAGTTAGAATAAAAAAGAAGACAAGGATTATTAAAATGCTTCATAAATGACATAACACTGGAGCTGGGCAATGAAAAACAGATACTGGTAACAATTGCACAGTAATTACTGTAACTGATGACATTGACCTTTATATTGAAAAATGTTCAATTGATAAACACTGTTATCTTTATTAAAAACAAAAACCTCCAAAACAAGAGCTCAGATTAGACTGGGGGAAAATTGGTGAAATAATTTCCTAGAAAAGAGGAATGAACTAAAGGATAAAAGTAGTATTTTGAAGGACTAGCAAAACTGTTCAATTTGGCTGAAACATAAGTGAAGGCAGGAAGATGAAGTAAGATTGTGGATTAAGACTGTGGTCAGATAATGAAAGATTCTTGCTGTTACAGCAAGGACTTGGTTTTTTTCCTCCCCAAACAAAAATTAGAAATAACAACAAATATTTCAAGTATGAAGTCAGATTCAAGAGATAACAAGGGTTGGTACAAAAAAGAATTCAGGAACAATTAGAAATTAAGTAGGTTAAGAGACAGTTAAGAGATATTATTCTAAAATGAAGGATTCATATACTAACAGCATAAGAGTTTTAAAATTATAATGTATAGAGTTGCTTATTTACTAAGGGAACTTCAAGACCATAGCCAAACACCCAACTGATACAAATTTTATTTCATGCTAAAATTTTTACAAATTTTGTCAGATACAATTACAAGTGCAACAGTCTGAGCTAAGTTAAAAAAATAGCATTTCTGGTCATTTCCAGTTATTTGATACTCTCATAAGGATTTTGTTACATGAACAACAAGAAGTTACAATTATAGCACTATTCAACTTGGAAATTATTAAGTGAGTCATAATGGAGGCCACAACATAATATAAACAAAGAATATGTATTTGTTAGGGATTGGATCATGTTCCCTAAAAATAGTCTAAATCCTAATCTCTATGACTATGGTAATAATCTTATTTGGGGATGATGTGTTTTTGTTATATGAATGAGGAGAGGTTAGTGTAGGGTGCACTTGGAGTCCATCTGTATTGACACAATACAAAAGAGATTAAACAAACCAGGAAAATGGAGATGGATAAGAGCAGTACCACACCACGTGAAGATCACTTAGCAGCAAAAGCTAGAGAGACAAGAATCTTTGTTCAGAGTTGACAGAGAAAATTTTCTGCTAGAACTGGAGCTGTGAGTTTGTACTTACAGCCTTCTACACTGAGAATACATATTTAAGTCCTCTACTGTGGTGCTTCTGTTACAGAAGCACTACATACCTAAGATAGTACCCAAATATATTACATGTTCTCTCTTACTCTTTATTTCATAATTAGAAGACTAGGATCTAGCTAGTAGTGCCATTACTATTCAAACATCTGACCCAGCAGGCCTATCAGCAAGCTTTCCAATTAATTTGTTAAAATCCCATTAGTTAAGTTCTAAAAAAGAAATGTAAGACAAAACATACAAGGTATGGATTCCTAGCATTTTATACATAAGATAAACTATACCTAAAGAAATACTGCATCTAGAGGGAGGGGAAATACATCTTTGCAACTTGGCATGTTCTACCTTATTTGATAAACAAAAGGTGATTAGTACTTACAGCACTTAAAATAACCCAAACATAGCTGATACAGTGTCTCCAGACTTTTAGTCTCTAAAACTCTGGGGAAATGGGAACATTTCAACTGTAGTCGTCTACATGGTAGTAATACTACCTCTCTTGGCCATTGGCCCAATACTAATCTTTTTTTCTTGTATACAAAATATGCCAAAAACATTCTCTTAAATACATTTCAAATAATGTAATTAAACAGAAGGCAACAAGCTCCTTCTAGAAAAATTAGGTCAAGCTATGAAAAACCTACTAAATATTTTATAATTAATTTATGAAAGATTTTTAGGGGCAAATACAGACCATACTACTGTATTCTACAATTTAGAGTATATGCTAAATACATGTATGATGTTGGTTTTATGTACCACAGAGTCAGAACTGACCCCTTGGGGACCCTCTGGTAGATTTTCAAAGGCAGTTATTTGCGCGGGAGCAGATGGCCATCCTTCTCCCATGGGGTGGGCCTTTGGGACTGCAGCGCAGCTTCTTGCCACTAGGCCACCAGAGCTCCCTAAATACATGTATAAAAAACTATATATATATAAAAAAGTACTATAAACATAAATCCAACATTAGAGTATATGCTCAATACATGTAGAAAGAACTATAAACATAAACCTAACAGTGATTTAAAAACTAAAAAATATTTTTATCTCTATAATATTCTGTATTTATCACTTGTTTTTATCTAAATTAAGAATTTTTAAAAATCTGTAATATATATATATATATAAATCAAAAGAGGGGAAAAACTCCCCCCACAACAACTTGCTACCTGTAGAAAACAAACAAAACCAAAAATCCATTCTAAAATTTGTTTTCAATTATGTAGGGAACATACTTAGTTTTACGCAGAAACATTAGCTGACAAGTAAAACTTTTTACTTAAAAGGAGATCCAGAATATAGTAGTTAAGTCTTGACCCAAGTATATTTTATTTTAATGTAACTTTTTAAAAATGACATTTTAAAAAGAAATAAGGTTTAAATAATTTTACCTTGCTCTTTCAAATACTTTTTTCCTTAAAATAATTTAAGGCATTTCATTTGAAATTTAATTTTAAATAAAAACATTCACCCTTAGATATATGAGTCAAGGATTTGTTATCTCCTGATGTTGTGAGCTAAACATGGTACCTACTTGACATTATAAGAAATCTTTTTCTTACATCCTAATAATCTGAAATTCAATTCATACTGCTTATCAGAGAAGACTGATATAAATTTTAAAATGAATATTCTTATCTAATAGATAAGCACATTTTTTAACCAATGGTAAATAATTTTATTAAACTGTAGATCTACAAATAAAAATACCCTAAGAGTTTTATATATATTATACACACATACACACACACACACTATAATAATCATTTTTACAAACAAGGTATTTTTAAAGGCTGAAGAAAGAGCACATTAAGTTCAAGAGCAATAAAACTTAAGTCAAATAGGGCTGGTCCCAAAATTCTGAATCTTTTTCTGGTATCAAGATTTTTCTTTTTCAGTTATAAAATAGTGGAAGAATAAGAACTGTTCTGAGGAGTAAAGAAGATAATGCACACAGATGATGAGTACGGTATCCGACATACAATAAGGATTCACTGTCATGAATCCTTGTTGTTGTTGTATACCATCCAGTCAGAACGGACTCATAGTTGACCCTCATGTGGGTTTTCAGATGCAGTAAATCAAATGGAAGGAGACTGACCATTATTCTCCTGTGGAACACAGGTGGATTCACACCATGTTCCTTTGTGTTGACAGTGAAACTCGTAGCCATCACTGACTTTGGATGTCCCTAACTGAAACTCTTTTCCTATCT
Organism: Elephantulus edwardii; assembly: GCF_000299155.1. Classification (NCBI taxonomy): domain Eukaryota; kingdom Metazoa; phylum Chordata; class Mammalia; order Macroscelidea; family Macroscelididae; genus Elephantulus; species Elephantulus edwardii. The sequence continues at coordinate 10,110,828 of NW_006399757.1, read as the reverse complement.
AAGATATATACATTATATAAGAAAAGATTTATTCTAAAATCTGTTAAAAAAAGAGCTGGGAGAATTGTAGGCAATGTTCTTCAACAATATTGTTCTTCAACAATATCGTAAAATTTCTATTGCGATAATCATGAGCGTGGCTGCTGTTGTTAGGTACTGTCAAGTTGGAATCGACTCATAGCTGATCTTCCGGTAGATTTTCAGAGGCAGTAAACTGCACAGGAAGAGACTGGCCATTTTTCTCCCACACGGAGCAACTGGTGGATTGAAATTGTGTGCCTCTGGGTTAGCATTGCAGCTCCTTGCCAGTAAGTCACCAGAGCTCCCCTGCGACGAGGGTAAGTTCCATAACTGTTCCCTAAGCATGAACCCTCAAGTCTCTTAGTTATTTTCATTCTCATTTGGCAGACACCTTCTATTTTAGCAATTAATCATGCAATTTTCAAACTAAAATTCAGACGAGATGAAATGTGTTGTGCATTCTTCAAACTTTTAAATAAAATAATTATGTTGTTAGACTGAACAAACACGAAATGCTTATAGAACTGTATGCAAATTGGACTACAATTGTTTAAAGATGACAGATTAGAAAAAAAGGTGGTGACGTTAATAATTTTATGGCATTTTTTTAAGTATCTACTATTTTTATACTGTTGTTTTCAAATTTCAATTTTTCAGTTTCTAGAATTTTCTCTGATAACATGTCATATTAAGGAAATGATAGAAGAATAAATATGAAAAGAAAATTGTCATACATTATGCTTCAACATATTTTAATACGTATTTATTCTCCATTTACAAAATTTTAAATAACCAGCCTATAGCTATCAAAATCTTTGTGTATTAGTATATTCTTGAGTGCCAACTACTGACACTGAATTCTCCTAATTTTTAATTATACTAACCTGAGGGAAGTGGGGCTATAAATGTAGAATTTAAATGATAAAGCAGATACAGGAGTAGAAAAACTAGACCTTCCCCAATGAAACGACTTATAACCAAGTCCTCCAACTTTTTCATATCCTTCCTTCCTCTTGTAACATCCTCTTGTCTGACTCATAAAACTTGGGGGAAAGAACTGTGCAAGAAAATACACAGGAGGTAAGAAAATGGAAGTGCTATATTTGTTTTGTATCACTGAGTAGGAACCAACTCACAGCTGACTCTCCAATGAGTTTTGCAAAGGCAATAAATTGCACAGAAGGAGACTGCCCACATCTCTCTTGCAGAGTAGCTGGTGGATTTGAACCACAAGCCTTTGGGCTGGTGGTGCAACTCCTTACCACTAAGCCACCAGAGCTCCAACACTATCAATACAGTGAGTTACAGTATTGAATTCAGTTTGAAAGAACAGTCATCTAAGGTATAATTAAGGTATACTTGGAAAAAGTTATTACTTGAAGTATCTGAAAGAAATGGTTTAACATACTTAACCATGTCTGCTGAATAACATCTGACATCATAATACAAAAGCAATGATACTTAACCTATAACCATTAGAGAAAAGAAATTGAACAATGATTGAAGAGAAGAAAAGGGAAAATCTCTATTACTCTTTCTTATATGGCTATGTAATGCTCTCATCAGAATACATTTTTATAGTGTTATTTATTAGCAGCATGTTTTGATTTAGCTTATCCACAGTTAACCCCTCTCAGAACTGTCATAAGTCATTTCCTCCACCATTGTTTTGTGTTTTGTTTTGATTCTAGTGTTTTCTGACTTAAATGCTATATTAAATCAAGTGTAATAAAGTTTTCTTTTTGAAATTTATTAGGACATAATAAAGCCTCATTAACAATTTAAAATTTTAGACATAGCTATCAAAACACTCTATCACAGGTCAATAGCTAAATGTAAAACTAGATAAGTGACTAATCGGGTACAAAAGAACAGATATGGACACTCTAATTTATGATATTTAAGATATAAATGGTTGTTGAAGTCACAAGATGACAAAGAGGAGGCAAAAAGGGACCTAATCATACTCATAAGGTGCTTAAAGACAGAGAAAGAGGAAAAAATTGGAATGATGATTTTTTTAAAAATACAAGTAAAATCAACATATTAGACAAGTGTACAGATATTCATACACACACAAGCACATGAGTCATTATCTAAGCATAACAGAAGAAAAAATAAAAATATTTGAGTGTGACTAGAAAACCTGTAGAGAATTTAAAGTGGTAATTTTAGTTTAATAACAAAGTTGGATGAGATATTTAATGGATAAAAGGAAAATGAAGTAAGAAAAGATAGTCAACACAGTCTACACATTTAAAAGATTTGCTGATGAAAATCTGGAGAAAAGGATACTGAAAGCTTTAGAGAAGACCTGAGTGTGTTTAAAGGCAAAAGGAGTATTTCATTAGCTCTAAATAATTAAATATAGTTTATATGTTAGTTGAGAGAAGTAGGGTGACAAATAAGTTACGTTTCAGATTTAAGTTAGGCACTTGGGGGTGGGAAATCCTGGGTGGACCTGATTTCTTCATTAGGAAACAGAAATTACTCTCAAGCCTCTGACTTTTTTTGGTATTACTATTTCACCCCTAGGATCAGGGATATATTTTTAAAAGATACTTGGAATTTAGTGAGCAAAAAGGAAAAATTGATAATGTATTAAAAATTCTAAACAGCAAAGCAGTATGCCAATATGTTACACTTCAAAACAATTTTAAAGAAAACAGAAAGTAGCAAAGTTTCAGGCATTGTAATTATATTATCTGCAATGAATAAGTTGTTACAGTCACAATAATAAAGTTTGACTTCAATATAGCCAGAATCATTCAATGGTTTAATGATCCTGAATAATGTCAGCAAAAGAAATAACTTCCTCCTCTAAAAAATTCACGAGTTATGATTTTAGTATCTAATGGTATGAAAACAAGGATCTTCACAATTCTTTAGTATAAAAAGCAACATTTAAAAAGACCATAAATATGTGATTTTTAAATGTACTTTATGCCAAATCCAGTATATAATTGGAACCATGTTCACACTCTCTAAGTTTCTTGATTTCATTTTTATTTTACTTTTTTTTCTGAGTACTTCAATTTCTGAATCTGTGAGCATTCTGACACTTATTAAAGCTATATAAAAGCCATGCACAACATATTTATAGTATTATACATTAAAAGACTTTTTGAAGATCACAGAAAAATTTCACAAAACTATGACATGAAAAGACATGAAACATTATTGAGGGGAGTTAAAAATTTTAGGTATAGAATTCCGCAAAGATTAATTTTGGCTTATAAGTAATATACAAGCAATGGCTTGAAAGAAGACTGCAAAACATGCAAATGAGCAGAATTACAATAAATGAAAAGATGAAACTTTTTAGCTAAAAGCTAAAATGTCAGGTTGTTGAAACACTACCATGTGTCAAGGGGAATTTATAAAACAGGGGGGGAAGCTTATTCTATAAAAGTCTCCCATGAATACTAGACTTTGAGCAATTCTCGATAAAAACATTCAGAAATAAAATTATGTTCACTGCGGAAATTATATTTTCAGCAGTAATTTGATCAATGACTTTTAAATAATTTATTTATTGTCTTAAATAATTTAATTTATTGTCTTAAAGAGAGTTTCACTTTCCCCCTATGGTGGAAAGGAGAAATGGTAAATTCAGATTCAAGTAAAATATCTTGGTAAAAATTTATCATTAACACCACAGTGGAGAACTGCTACAACTGCAAATTCATGTACTTTCAAATGTACCTTTAAAATAGGAGTGTAAACTTCGTTCAATTTAAGATCTCCTATCAGAAAGTACCTCATATTTGAGTTTTGAAAATTTCAATACATATTTCTTCTTTTCTAGCTGCATTTCTTTCCGTTTCTACTGGTGAGGCTGAAGTACATTTAAATACTCAGATTGGCCCAACTGGTAAGTTGTGTTCCTTCCACAGTCGACATACTGGTATCTCTCCTGGGATATCTGTTCAGAATGCCCAAAGTAGGTTGCTGTCACAGTAACTCTGAAAATAAAGTAGGCAGAAACATGAACAGCTATATTAGAAAGTTTTTAAAGTGAAAATACTTAGAACAAACATAAACATTTCTTCAGGGTAAGATTCTTAGGTTAACGATAAACTTTAATATTGTGAACATGAACAAGCTTCTGTGGAATTATTTTCCAACAGACAACTGCAATAATCCCAGATGAACAAGTCCTGTCCAAATAAACAGTAAGTTTTTATAACCTTTTTTTAGTAATCTCCAGTAAAAGATATACTAAGGTTCCACAGTTACTCCCTTTGTCTTATCATAGGAAAACTGTTAATCAAATATCAACCCAATGTCAAACTATCCAATCAACAACTTAATGTTTTATTCCTTACACACCATCATTGAGTACATTCCAACTCATAGTCACATTTCAGGATTGGGGAAATTTAATTTTCTTGACATGACACGCCTATGCCAGGCTGGAGGCCATGAGGCCAGGACCTTCTCGAAAGACCTGGAAATGCTTGTCAACACTGCCAGGGCATGGAAGCTTTGACTTATTATCAAGATTGCACAGCAATGATGTCCAATTTTTGTTAGAAAAATTTTTATTTTGTTGTTGAGAATATACACAACAAAACATACAGTTTAGCAGTTTCTTTTACGTGTGACTTAGTGACGATTACATCCTCTACGTAGTGCAACTATTCTCACCCTTTTTCAAGTTACTCTTCCTCCGTTAACATGAACTCCTAATTCCTACCTAATCTTACACTGAGTTACTCTTACCGTTAAGTTTAATTTTAAAAAGTGGGATAAGTGATAGCTTGGCCAGCACTGCTGATCACTCTGGAAGAGATAATTTCTGTTCTTTGTTCCATTTCCAGTAATCTAGTTTCCATGCCCACTCATCACCCTGTTTTTACTTTAGGGTAGGCACTGACCATTTGGTCTTGTAGGAATAATTTTTTAAAGGAGCACAGTTCTTATCGGTGATGTTGTTTATGTATATATATTATCCCCCGTAGCTCAGTGTTAAGAACTGTGCTGCCACTCCAAGGTACCTGGTTTGTATCCACCAGCTGCTGAGCAGGAGAAAGGTGGCAATTTCTTCCTGTGTGAACTTATACCTCCTACAAACCTGCTGGAGGGTTAGCTATCAGTTCTGACTCAGAGGCATTAAGGTTTTATTCTGGTGGTCTAAGGACTTGTGCTACTACCCAAAGGCTGATCCTCTCTGCAAGTCTGAATCCACTAGTGGTTCCAAGTGGAAAAGATGCAATTTCCTCGCATGTGATTTACAGACTCTGAAACTCAATTCAACAGTCAGCTAAGAGTCAGTTCATCTTGAGAGCAATGAGTGTGAATGATCTACTTGCATATGGATACAGCTATATATGCTTATCAATGAGCTCGAGTGAGTAACCTATTGGAGATGACATTGTTAACTCAAAGGCTGATCCTCTCTGGTGGTTCAGATCCACTGGAAGCTCTGAGAGAAAAAAGATGGGTAATCTCCCCTTATGCAAGTTACAGTCTCTGGAAAAAAAACCACTTAGAAGGGTAAGCTGAGTTGGTTCGCACTTGATAGCAATGAGTGAGTCAGAGATATATGTAACTAATTCTATATATTGTCATAGAGAGAACTGTGTCTGTAAAATACATGTATGCAATGGTGTGACATGGATATTATATACCCACCAGCTGGTCAGGAGAGTTCCTCCTTACAAAGCTAATTTGCTGTGTATGTTAATACACAATGTGATAAATAAAAAGTTTTAACACAAAAATCTTTTTTTTAAAAAAACAAAACACCTCCATCATTCATACTTACTGCATCATGAGTACTATGTTATGCACTTTGATGGATATCAGTGTACAGAAATCACTGTGAAAGAAAATATTGGAATAAAAATTAATACAAGTTTAAAATAGTTGAACATGCCTCTTCCTCTGTTAAAGCTTATACTATTTTTTTTTTGCTAATAGATACTATTAAGCAACAGGTTAATTATCATTCTTCCTATAATACAGATACTATTAAAATAGGACAAGTATTGTATTTATGAAGTATTTTCTGTGTTTGAAATACTGATTGAAATATGGTATTTTCTTTATTTCAAACAAAAGCAACAGATAATAATTGATAAATCTAGAAAAACTAGAACTATTTAAGGCAGATAGTAATGGTTACTGTCTATAATATACAACAAGGTCTTATAAACTTATTTCTTATAAAATTATGCTTTTATACTATTCGAAGAAGAGTTACTTTATCATGGTCTACAAATTACTTATATTTTTCACCCCAAATCTGAGATTCTAAGTTACTCTGAATTTCTAAATAGAAGCTCATATAAAAATAGAAACATTATTATTTCTACTTAATCAGAGTTAATAACTGCTTAAATCTATTTTAAAAGCTTTACAGTCTCAAACCATTAATACAGTGTTATATATTAAGACCATTTATAGTCCTTTCTGGGCACATGGCCAGGAGGGACCAGTCCTCAGAGAAGGACATCATGCTTGGAGGTTGGAGGGACAGTGCAGGAGTGGAAGACCCAGGATGTGATGGATTGACTCAGTGACTGCAGAAATGGGACTAGTACTGCTGAAGATGATGAGATTGGCTCAGAATAGGGCAGAGTTCAGAGGTAATGTACATAGGGTCACTGTAAGTCAACAGGTTACTCAAAGGCACGTAACAACAACAACAAACTAAATCAACAAGAGTATGAAATCATGATTCTCATAAAATAGTGAAAATGAAAAGTGATGTGGTATCTAAAATTTCAATACTTAAAAAAGAAAATAAACATATGATCATATTACATGTGTAAAAATATGAATAGATATGACCAAAGGTCAGGTAGAGTATTTATAGACGTGGGTCTTTTTCATTAATAAGATACTGAAAAATTAAAAACTGAACCTATCTTTTACACTTTATTCTGTAACTTTATTATTTAGTAAAGAAAGTTATTTGAAAGTCAGAACTTACAACATGTAACTCATTTCTTCTGCTATAATAGTAGGCACTGTGTAATCAATCTGAAAAGCAGGAAGACAAAATAATCAATGGAGAACAAGATAAAAACATCAAACAGTTAAGATGCACGTAAAACTTCTAAAGAGTTTTATATACTTGATTCTAAGAGCTACTCTTACATATACGTGTATGACATAAATGTCAAAGTCATGTTCTGGAGAAATTCTCCTGTCTCCACTCCCACGTTAATAATGACACACAAAGATGACTCTTGGTTAATTCTTTTATATTCTTTAATGACACAGGCTTACTTGTTTCATGTCAAGGGGACCGATATTGGTTATGTTGTTTAAGCGTGCCTTTCCAATAACTGTTTTCGAAAATTGAACTTGTGCAGTGATGTTTTCAACTTCAACAGAATAATAGTTATTGTTTGTTATATTTAATGTGTTCTGCAAGAGAAAAGAGGTAGAAATACAGAAGTTACCTGAAAATATGTGTAACAAATATATTCAAATTAATAAAAACAGTGACTTCACTTACGGAAGAATTAAAGTACTATAAAAATGTCAAGAAATATACAAAATGAACAGACTATTTGGTTTTAGGTATGATCACTATGAATATAATATGTTTATAATAAATACTTGAATTCATAAAACTAATAGGCCTAGAAAATGTATACTATAAGAATATGGAAAAAAATCAATGTTCAAAAACACATGTGAGGTCCTAGTTAGCAATATTTAAAATGAAAACGTGTACTGCAATCCCACCACATGGGTATATACTTGTGTAACACACACCTCTGACTGTACTAGCAAATACACTGTTATGTTCCTAGATGAAGCCGAGCGGGTTCCAGTTAAGACTGACCCTATATATAACAGAATGAAACACCGCCCAGTCCTGCATTATTTTCACTGCTTTTGCTTTGCTTGAGCCCACCACTGTAGCCACTAGGTAAACAGACATATATGTGAGTGTACATCATAGTTACATGCATATGCTAAGTTAGTATATAAAAAAGAAAAACCTTTATATCTTACAGTATTTTTGAAGTCCTATCTTTTATAAATAAGTAGGCAACAGATGTGCACGGGGAATTAAAGATGGGGTTGTACAATTTGTTGGGTGGAGGGATGAGGGAAATTGAATTTGTTCTTGAAAACAATTTATTAGAATTTTGTAAATAAACTAGTAGAAAAATTTTTTAAGAAACCCAACAATAAGCCAATAAACATCGTTGTTATGTGCCACCAAGTCATCTGCGACTCATAGCCACCACAGGCACAATAGCTCTGAACCCTACCCTATCCAGAGCCAATGCCACTGACTCTGACACGCCTACCCCCACTACTCCAATTGTGTCAAACCATCTCATCCAGGGTCTTCCTTTCCTGCACTGTCCCTCCACCCTTTCAAGTTTAATATTGTATTTGAAGGACTGGTACCTTCTGGCAACAGGTGCAAAGTTTGAGACATGGAGCTTCAAAATCCTTGCCTCCAAGAAACAACTTGATTTTACCTTCTTTGGGGCAGACTTGGTACGAACAATACTCTTATCCAGCACCACAATTCAAAGGCATCAATTCTTCTGTCATACTTAGTCTCTGTCCAGCTCTCTGATGCATACGAAACAACTGTAAAGACCATGGCCTGGATCAGGTGCACCTTAGTCTCTAGACTGGCATAACTGTTCTTCAGTACTCTGGAGAAATCCCTGACAGTAGATATTTCTAATGCTATTTGTCTTTTGATTTTCTGACAGCTAGTGCCAAGAGTACTGACTGGACCCAGCAACCTGACATTGTTCACCACCTCAATCTCTTCTCCATCTATCACAGTGAGAATCTTCATTTTTTGTGATGTTGCGTTTCAATCCATATTAAAACTACAGTCCTCGACCTTCTGGAACAAATGCTTCCGGTCCTCCTCAGTTTTGGCAAACAAGGTTGTGTCATCTATGTAACACTGCCTGTTGCTGAGTTTTCTTCCAATCCTGATACCAGCTTCCTGAATGATCCATTCTGCACACAGACTGAAAAGCTCTGGAGACAATGCATCCCTGGTACACTCTTTTTCTGATCTTGACACATGCAGTGTTTCATTGCTCTGTTTGATGACTGCTTCCTGATTCAAGTATAGATTTCACATAAGCACAATCAAGTGTTCTGGGATTCCCATTCTTCTCAAGGTTAGCCACCATCTGTTGATCCACATAATCTAATGTCTCTGTCTAGGCAATGAAACACAGTTATTTCTCTTGTACTCTCTGCTTTCAGCCAAAATCAATCTGATTTTGGTGATATTGTCTCTAATTCCAAGACCTCTTCTAAACCCAGCTTGTATTACTATTAGTTCTCTGCCAATGTACTGTTCTAATACTTTTTGGATAATCTTCAGCAGGATTTTGCTTGGGCTTTATATCAGTAACACTGCTCTGTCATTTCCACTCTCTGTCGGGTCATCATTTTTTTGGAATGGGAATAAATATAAATCTCTTCCAGTCAATTGGCCAAGTAACTGTTGTTCAGATTTCTTAGCACAACTTGGTGAACACATTCAGAGCAGCATCTGTTTGTTGAAATATGTCACTTGGTATTCCATCAATTCTTGGGGTCTTGTTTCTTGCCAATTGCTTCAGAGAAGCTTCATCTTCCTCCATCACCATTGCCTCTTGGTCATATGTTGTTTTATGAAATTCTTCTGTGTCAATTCTTTTCGGTATTGTGTCTCTGTGGATTCCTTCCATCTTCTTTTGGCGCTTCCTGGATCATCAAATATTTTGCCCCAAACGTCCTTATGTACTGCAACTCGAGGCTTGAATTTGTTCTTTAGTTCCTTTAGATTACGGAATGCTGAATGAGTTTTTCCTTTTTGATTTTTCCAACACTAGTTTCTAACACATTTCATTGTAATACTTTGCTTTGTCTTCCCAAGCTGCCCTTTGAAATCTTCTGTTGAGCTCCTTAACTTCCTGATTTCTTCATTATAATTCCATTCTGAAAAGTACTTGCAAGGACCCCAAACAGAAAAATTTGCCTATTTCACTGTCATCTAGTTAAAGCTAGATCAAGACAATAATTCTATTTCTAGCACCTCTCTAACAGAACCCACAAGTAGCTCAGTGAAACAAAGGCAGGCAATCTCTTCCCCTGCATTTTACAACCTGCTGAAAAGCCTGCTGGAAGATTCAGCAGTTTAACTAACCAGTAGTAGGTCAGTTCTGACCTGAGGGCAAATAGTTTTTTTGAGTTTTGACTGTTTTTTAAAAGAACATCCAAATGGGAAAATGTCCTTATTCCAAATGATTGTTAATTTGGGATTTTTATGTCAAATAAAATTAACTAATAATTAGCACTTTTAATGAAGGCTTTGTGCATATTCATTTTCATAAATAAGAGGTTTGGTTTTTTTTTTTTTTAAAGTGCTCTTAAATAGACAACTTTTGAGTATAAAATAGGATGAAAGGAGCCCTAGTGGCACAAAGCCCAAGTCAGTTCTTAATCAAAATGTTGGTGGTCTGATTCCACCTGGTAGTTCTCAAGGAGAAAGACCTGATGATCTGCTCCTTTAGAGTTCTACTCAGTCCCAGCAGGTTGATAACGGTGGAACCAACAATGTTGTACCAAATGGGAATGAAAGGACTGGTGGGAGGGTTTTCCCCCTTGTAATTAAACTGCAATATCATTTTAACCTGCCATTTCTTTCCATTCCTGGTCTCTTCCTCTTTTCAACAAATTCACCGGCAACTTTTTCTCAGTTGCAATCAAACCAACCATTTTAAAATAAAAACATACTGAGTCCAATATCCCTCTTACAAATACACCACTGTCATGGAGATCACATCTCCAGGCCTGAACCATAAAAGATTACCAATGGCATAATCAAAATCTATCCTCCCCACCGACCACCGCCAAATGGTTTGCAAATCATGCTTTTTAAAATCAACCTTAACATGTAAAACAGAGAAAAAGACTTTGTCACAGTTTATTTTTCTCTTTAGGAATGATAAGATTATAGAATCCTTAAAACATCTATGAGATATCATCTCACCCCAGTCAAAATAGCAAAATTTAACAGAACAGCAAGCAATAAATGCTGGCAAAGTTGTGGAGAAACTGGAACCCTTATTCACTGTTGGTGGGAGTGTAAAATGGTGCAACCCCTGTGGAAAGCGGTATGGCGCTTTCTCAAAAA
>NW_006399757.1:10085610-10087541 GCF_000299155.1 Elephantulus edwardii | reverse complement strand
GAGACAGTGTGATTGGCACAGGACAGAGCAGAGTTTAGGGCTGTTGTACATAGGGTTGCTATGAGTCGCAAGTGACTTGATGGCACATAACAACAAGAAGACTGACTTTAATAACAGATTTGAGAAGTTCATCTATTATGCTGCAATCATAACCTTAACTCTACTGTTATCATTAGATGCCATAGAGTGAACTACAACTCAGAGAGACCTTATGAATGACAGATCTGAACTCTGTCCTATTTTGTGCCGTCATCAGGATTTCTGACATACTTGAGCCCACTGCTGTAGTCACTGTGTCAACCCATCTGGCCATGGCTTGAATCAGGCACACTTCAGTCTTCAACTTGACATCACCGCTCCTCAACAAATTAGAGAGGCCCCTGACTGTAACCTTTCCCAATGCAATGCATCTTCCAACTCCTGGAATCGAGCGTGTTGACTGTGGATCCAAGTAAGATGAAATTGATGACAATTTCAATCTTTTCTCCATCTATCATGATGTTGTCCATTGGTCTAGTGGTGAGAATTGTTGTTTTCTTGATGTTGACATGTAATCCATATTGAAAGCTGCAGCCTTTGACTTCTGCAGCAAGTGCTTCAGGTCTTCCTCCCACTAGGGATCTGATTCTATTTCAACTCATAGCAACCCTATAGGACAGAGAATAAATGCCTCACAGAATTCCCAAGGCTGCCAAATCTTTTTCCGAGTCTCACAGTGGCTAGGAGGTTGAATCATTAACCTTATGCTTAGCAGTCAAGTGCTCATTCACTGCATCACCAGGGTGACACATCATTTTGTAACCTGTTATTTTCTTTTTTGGTAGTTTTAAGAGCAATTATTTACACATACTGAAAATACATGCACATACACATAAAACAAACAACAAAGAAGGGTGAATAAAAAAGCCGAAGCCAAAAGACCATTTCCATAAAATAACTTACGTTCTTCTTGGTCTCAATCTCTGATCACTATAGGGAATCAATGCTACAAGTTGATTTTCTTGACCTGAAAGTGCAAGAAGTTGATTTAGAAATTTGCTAACAGATTTATGGCTCAGCATCAGTGTCTGGGTTGGAAAGACTAGAAAACCACCACTTTCTTCTTATTCCTTTAGTAAAGTTAGTATTTTAAAAATAACTATGCGGTATCATCTCACCCCTGTAAGAATAGCAAAATTTAACAGAACAGCAAGCAACAAATGCTGGCGAGGTTGTGGAGAGACTGGAACCCTTATTCACTGTTGGCAGAAGTGTAAAATGGTGCAACCAGTGTGGAAAGCAGTATGGCACTTTCTCAAAGAGTTGCAAATAGAGACATCATTCGACCCAGCAATTCCACTACTGGGAATATACCCCAAAGAGACCATAACTGTCACCAAGGCAGACATATGCACACATATGTTTATCACAGCTTTGTTCACAATAGCAAGGAATTGGAAACAACCTAAATGCCCACCAACAAACGAATGGCTAGAGAAGCTGTGGTATAGTCACACAACAGAATACTACTCTGCATTGAAAAACAAGGAACTCATGCAACATTATTCAAAATGGGTGACCCTGGAGGACATGATGCTGAGTGAAATATCTCAGCCATAAAAGAACAAATACTGCATGGTGCTACTGTTGTAAAACAGGACTAACATCAGTGTTGGGGGTAGACTAGTGAATTATCTCAGTCACAAAAGGACATATACTGCATGATGCCTTTATTGTAAAACAGAACTAACATAGGGGTTGGGGGGAGAGTAAGAAAGATGGGATAAGTAATGTATACTGCATTGAAACAGATGAGGGAGAAAACCGTTTAAAAGGGATATGTGATTAGGTATTTTTGTCATGACAGGAGTCCAGAATGAAGGCTGCATAGTGGAATGGACCTGGGGAGAGGGATTGTAAAATAATGAAAGAATTTTTCTTTTACTTTTCAA
>NW_006399757.1:10076585-10085510 GCF_000299155.1 Elephantulus edwardii | reverse complement strand
TTAATTAAAAAAAGATTATAGAATCCTTCACAAACTCAATGCCCTAGCAAACATATTATGTTTACACATAATAATTTACAACAGAAAAATCTGTCACTTGGATTTTATCTTTAAATGAAATCTTTAAAATAAAAGAATGATCTGTTAAAAACAGCAAAAATTGTACTTCATAAAATACAAGGAAGAGAACAAGTTATAATCATAACATTTATTGAATCAAGTATGTTAACACTTTGACAGGGCCCATTTATTCAAAATCAAATGTTTGCAAATATATGTATGCATCATTTGAAGTTCACAGTATGTTTTGTGAAATAAAATGCTGTTAGACACTGTGAGTTTCATATTAAAATTGTACAAAAGGTAGTTCTGATTGTCCTTGTCGTTCCTGCTGCTGTCAGCAATGCTAGTTCTATTGGCAGAGGCTAACAGGGCAGGGCTGGGAACAAGAGATAGCAAAGGAGTAGAGTGCCCCACACCAGCCAGGGTCCTGCCCAAATGGCAGCAGTAGCCCACACCCATGAGCTGCTGCCACCATGCACCTGCCTGCTAGACAATGCCTGAGAACCCCGCCCAGGGCCATGTCTTCTACCTCCCCTATACGCATCATGCTGCTGCAGTAAAGTCTGGACTTGGAGTCTTTAAAACTATCAAGGGAGAAGAAAGAAATAAAAGGAGAGATGGTTTTTCTTTGAAAATCACCAACAAAAAACCTTTGTGCTAACTCATACATGTTCAAATGTTGCCCGAAGAGATGTTAATCAAGTAATATTTGAACTTTATCTTATGTTGCTAGGTATCACCTGTTTACTTTATCTTTCTGAAGAGATCTTCAAATGCTAAATGCTACTGTAGCACATCTGGCATACAAAGAACTGACAGCACAGAATTATTTGCAAATTTTCAGCAGAAGACATAGGAAAAGCAAACTAGCTAGCATTGTTGTTAGGTGCTGCTGAGTTGCGTAGGAGGACTCATGGTGACACTGCGAACAAAAGATCTGAACTTTGCTCTCTCCCGTGCCATCCTCATGCTTCCTGACACACAAGAGCCAACTGCAGCAGTCACTGTGTCAGTCCACCTTGTTAAGGGTCTTCCTCTCCTTCACAGACCCTTTACCCTTCCCAGAATCATGTCCCTCTCCAAGGAATAGCACCTCCTAGCAACGAGCCCAAAGTATATGAGGCAAAGATTCATCATTCTTGCCTCCAGAGAGCACTAAGGCTGCACCCTCTCCAAAATAGACAGATAACTTGGTATGTCTTGGAGAGGGTGCAGCTGGAGTGCTTTAGGTATGTGGTAGGGGCAGACGGATAACTAGCATTACATTTAAAATATATTATCGAAACAAGGATAACTTAAGAGGATAAAAAAAATAGGTCAAATATTTTTATGAGTTCATACTTACTGTGATATTTAAATATATTGTACGCTTTTGGTCATCATAACTGACATACGCTGATTTTACTCCAATGTATTTCACATCGATTGAGCGAGGGAAAAGGAAAAACACAGCCAGTCCAGAAAGGAGTAAACAGACAAACACAGATGCCATCACATACAGCTTTCTGAAAAGGAAAAATTGGGTATTTACATACATATGTATAAAAAAATATTTAATGAAACATGCAGAGAAAATATCATTAACCTGAATAATCCCTTCATACTAAAAAAATAGGTTATCAACTTTTTTGCATTTTAAAAGTTCTGAGAAATGTAATGTCAGTCTATTAAGTGTGGGATTTCACTGTTACGGGAGACAGAAAACTTTCTGCAGTGTTTTCCCAATCAAGTCTGCACATTAGAAACAAGCTGGAGACCTTGACAAAAAGACACATTTCAAGACTTCATTCTCAACATCCTGAAACATCATTTTTAAGTGTAAGCGTCAGTATTAAATAATCTTCTGAAGTGATTCTCATTACAACCATCTGTGAAGCTGTTTAACATTGAACTGTAGTGCTGGAGAAGAGTACTGAATATTCCATGGACTGACAAAAGGAAAGACAGATATGTCTTGTAGAGGGGGCACTCAGAGGGCTTCTTGGACAAAATAAAACTAGTTCTCACATACTTTGTGCATGTTGCTAGGAGAGGATATTCCTTTGAGATGGATATCATGCTTGGAAAAGTAGGGGAATGGCGAGAGTGAAAGACCCTCGACCAGGTGGACTGACATGCTGACTACAGCAATGGCCCTGAGTGTGTCAGACTGTGAGGCTAGCACAGGATAGGACAGGGTTCTGATCTGTTGTTCATATGTTTATTATGAGTCTTACTTGACTTGATGGCACCTAACAATAACAACAATGCTAAAGGAAGGAATTCTGGTGGTGTAGTGGAGAACATGCTGGACTGCTAACTGCAAAGTCAGCAGTTTGAATCTAACAGCTGCCCCTCAGAAGAAAGAGAGGCAATCTCCTCCTTTAAAAGTTCACAACCTCAGAGAGCTCATGAGTTGCAATCAACTCAAAGGCAGTGGGTTTTTAAAGGGTTATCCTAAAGAGTTTAAGTACTCAGATGAGAAAAAGTTTTATTGCATTTATTAACTGCCCTGGAAATAGTGTTTCTTTAAAATTATGCACATATATGACAAGAAAAAAAAAGTTTACTTCTGCTATTCCCTTAACTCCTTTGGAAATGTATATATCTCATTCATTCTTCAAATTTCCATGGAGGGAAATGTCTTCTGATTTTCAAGGTTTTCCTAAGCAGCTAGTTTCACAAACATGCTAGCAAAATTTTACTACAGATGACTCTAAATTAGCTATAGATATAGCTACAACTGAAAATTCCAGAAATTCTAGCTGGATTCAAAGGAGGATATAGGATGGAATATATCATTGCTGATATCTGAAGGATCTCAACGCAAAGCAGAGAAAACCAGAAAAATGTTTTATTGTATTTTATGCATCAGTCACATTAAGAAGGATGGAAACTCCAGAACACTTAATTGTGCTCACAAGGAACATACAAATTGATCAAGAAGCAATCTTCAAAACAGTAAAAGAGGTTCTGCACTAAAAAAGATGTAGTTTGGGACTATATTCTTTCATCTTACTTATTTAATCTATACATGGAAAAATAATCTGAGACACAGAACAATGCAGCATCAGGACTAGAGAAGGTTCACCACTGCTCCTCATCACACTGGAAGAGATCCCTGACAAAAGACTTGCCCAATGCAATATGTTACCTCATCTAGAGTGTTGACTGCAGATCCAAGCTAATGAAATTATTGGCACTTTGAATCTTTTCTCTGTCCATTTATCATGATGCAGTATTTTTCTCCTTGACACAGAGATGTAGTTCATTTTAAAGGTGGTAATCTTTGATCTTCTGCACTAGCTGCTTCAAGTCCTTCTCACTTTCAGCAAGCAAAGTTTTATCATCTGTATAATGCAGGTTGCTGATGAGTTTTCCTCTGATTCTGATGCCCCATTCTTCACTGAGTCCAGCTTTCCAATGACTTGCTCATAATCAGATTGAATTGTCTGGAGAAAGGATACAACCAACCCTGATGTACACCCTTCCTGATTTGACACCATACTGCATTTGAATAACAGCTTCTTGGTCTACAAATAGGTTTCATATAAGCCTAATTTAGTGTTCTGAGATTCCCATTTGTCTCAAAGTTAGATATGGTTTGTTATGGTCTACACAGTCAAATAATTCTGCTAGTCAATAAAACACAAATAGATATTTTTTTGGTATCCTCTACTTTCAGCCAGGACCCAGCTAATAGCAATCCAGCTTGAACTCTGGTAGTTCTATACTCTTCTAGCCACTTTTGGGTGATTCCAGACAGATTTTGCTTGGATGTAACATTAATGATAATGTTGGGAAATTTTCACATTCTGTTGGATCACCTTTCTTAAGAATGGGAACAAATATGGTTCTCTTCCAGCCAGCCAGTCAATCCTCTAAATTTCCTTTGCATCTGTTAGCTGAAACATGTCAATTGGTATCCCATCGATTCCTGGAGCCTTGGTGGTTTTATTTCTTTTTTTTTTTTTCAGTGCCTTCAGCAGAGCTTGAACTTCTTCTTTCATTACCATAGGCTCTTGTCCATAAGGTACTTCTTGAAATTTTTCAATGTCAGCCAATTCTTTTTGGTAGATTCTGCGCATTCCTGCCTTCTTTTGAGGCTTTCAGAATCATTCAAGATTTTGTTCATAGCATCTCTCAGTATTGTACCTTGTACATCGTAGCTTGAATATATGTTCTTTCTGCTTTTTCAGAGTGGTTCGTTTCCTGGGTACTTTGCACATACATGCTGATCAATCAATATGTGGTTGAAGACTTCAATGGCACCTTCTGAAGGTCTCTGGTGCTTTCTCTGTGTGCACTGTCTTCTCTCACTCTACTGTGTTAACTCTTATAGCCCTTGCTTTTGAGATACTCCATTCCATTTCTTCAATTCATGGAAACTGATGAGTCCTTCTTGGGTTGCTTGCTTGTGCAGCAGCCAGGGATATTTTTCCAGGCTGTAAGACTAGATAATCAAGGGATTTCTCTCACTTGGTTTCCCTTTCTTTTGAGATCACTATACTGGATTGCCTGATGTTCGCTGTTAAAAATCATAGCTTCCTGCAAGGGAGTATAAAAAATATTTTCCATCATAATTGGTGTGTGACCTGTATTACAGTGTAAAGGGTTGATAAATATCCTCAAAAGAGTTTGGTTTCTATTTGTATTTTTTAAAAACAAAACGATATTTTGGCTTTTTAAATTCCTACATGCTACTTGGAGCACAGTCCCTACAGCACGCCCTTCACATCATCATGGGTACAGCCCTCTTCCAGAGGACACATTCTTGTGGCTCACTATGAAGACTTCACACTCAGTGTGTTTATACTGGCATCATCCAGGACATAGTAGTCACTGTACATGTTGTCTTCACACAGGTACAGCAGTCTGGTGAACACTTTAATAACAAAGCCGGCTTTCCTGAATACTCTGGTAGACTGTTCACTTGTTCTTCACAATTCTGCCCCTTGATTTCCAAAATTTCGGATGGTTTCTCCCACTTGCCACCTACATTTTCCACATAGGGATGGAAGGACAAAATGAGGGCAAGGATGACCCTCCCTCTAGTTGGCTCCAAGAAGCTTCTCATATGGTTTAACAAAGTCAGGGGCTGACTGCACAGAGGTCCAGCAAATTCAAACAGCTGATGACATTGTACTGGAGCCCTGTATTCTGCCATTCGTTTATACCAAGCTGGCCCAGACAAAGCAATAGTCATGACTCCACGTGGAAGCTGATGCGTGGATTGTTTTCAGTAACATGAAGACAGGCAGTAAAATTGTCCATGCACTTCCAGATATTGGTTCTAAGGTACTGCCACTGATACTACTCTGCCATGTTCAGAAAATCAATCTCTGTCATTATTCAAGAAAATGTTTTTAATCATGCTAATAAACTTTTTTCTGAGTGGGAAAAAATATTGCACCTTCAATTTTTTGCCTAATTTTTTAGTTGTTTCAAATAGGAGAGTAAATCCAGTCCATTATTGCAATTTGGTTGGAAATGGCAATTCAGTTTATTTGACTTTGCAACTCTTTGCTCTTACTTGGTATTCCCAATGGCGTTACATAATTACTTGTTTTATTCTACAGAAATCTGTGCAATAATTTTAAAAACACCACCAACAGTAATACTAACAATGCAACTACTAGAAGTAGTTCAAACTTTTGTTGTCATTCTTTGCCTTTTAAAACATACGTCACCAAATCTTGATAGTCACAATGTAGTATTTCCAAATCACCGGATGTAATTCTTTCATCTGTGGTTATGACTCAAACCTGGTACAAAGCTAGTTTCAGTCTGTCTGTTTTCACTTTCAGGAAGTCATTATTATTTTTTTTCCTATTTAAATTTTTTTAAGGGGGGGACACCTAACAAAAACCCCAAGCCTCAAGCCATAGCAGAAACTATCGAATAGTGCAGTTCTGACCAATCAGCAGCTCTGAGGAAGAACAAACTTGGCAGTTTGCTCCAATAAAGATGACAGGCTAAGAAACTCAATGGGGCAAGTCTACTCTATCACATAGGTTTACTGCAAGTCATCCTTGATGCTACAGTATACAAAATAACAAAACCAAAACATTTAAAAACTATATGCCTATGTAACCTTACCCTCTAAACTCTATTGGTAATCAGTTTGACTAGTTTTTGACTTAGCATTTCACAGCTTTTTTCCGTTTGTTGTTGTGTAGGTTTTGACTCAAACTGACTGGATGTTCAAGTCAGTGAAACACTGCCTGCTCCTGCACCATCCTCACACTTGTTGCCATGTTCAATCTAATGTTGCGGTCCTTCTGTCAATCTACCTCATGAACTGTCATCCTTTTTTGTTGACCTATTTCACTAAACGTCATGTCCATCCCCAGAGATCAGTCCCTTATGATAACATGCTCAAAGTGTGTGAGACTAAGTCCTGCCATTCTGACATCTAAGAATTCCTTGGTATCTGTGGGTGACCTTCTCCATTCTTCTGGAAGTTCATGATATTTTAAGTAACCTCACAAGGTAACATTTCAGATATGCCTCTTTTTCTTTGGTCTTCCTCAGTCTGGCGTGATTTGAGACAGACACACTTATATATGTGTATGCTTGTTCAATAAATATGCACCAAATTTTAGTCATTCATTTTACCATCACGTAAACAGAGTAATTTATTGTACCAATCTCCTCTTATTGGTCATTCAGATTCTTTCTAGTCTTTTGCTAGACTGTAAACACTGATGAGTATTTATGCAAATACTATTGACAATTTTTGTCAATTAGCCTTAGATTTTTAAAAGTAGAATGCTGGAGCCAAAGAATAAATGCATAAGTAATTGTGATAGCAGATGCCAAATTTCCCTCCAGTAATAAAGCTTGAGTACGCTGTTTTCACACTGTACAATGCTGGCAACAAAATGTTATCAAAACTGGGTATATTTGCCAATCTAATAGATGAAAAAAGATACCTTAGTGTAGCTTTAATTGTAATTTCTCTTGTAAGTAAGATTGAATATATTTTCCTATGTTGAAAGGCTTTTATTTTTTCTTTTTCTAAAAGGTTTTCATAGCTCTATATTCTCAATTGCCAACTGGCATTTCTCTTCTCAATTTCAGAAGCAATTTATAGGATAAGGATATAATTGGCCCTCCCTCGGACATAAGTTACTTTTTTTTTTTCTTCAGACTGCCATTTGCATTTTTTACTTTAATCAAGTTTTAGTGTTTATTTTATGGTAAAGTTATCTACATATTCAACACAGTAAAAGTTTATATTATCAAGATATTTATTACTATCTTATTACTTGTGGATTCTGAGTAAATTGGAAAAAACTTTTCCTATTTTCAGACTTTTCACCCTGATTACTTGCATGCTCATAATGCATTTTCTAATTAAAAGCCAGATTAACTATTTCTTTTTTTTTTATTTTTATCATTTTTGTAACTTCAACAAGCAGCAGAGTGCAAGGTAAATGAATGGGACCTTCTCTTTTTATTATTAGTTTTTGTGTGTGTAACATCAAATCAGATCTGACTGGTAGAGAAGACTGTCCCACCTTCTCCAGCAAACCATCTGGTGGATTTGAACCGCTCACCTCTGGTTGCACTGCAGCTTCTTGCCACTAGGCCACCAGAGCTCCAGATTACCTTTCTAAAATCTGTTTCAATTTCTGTCCATGAATATCTTAAATATGCTGTTCTACAGCCTTCTGTGAAGTTTGTGGCCAAGAAGTAGCATCCCAATCTGATTTTCTACCCTGTATAAAATAACTGATCCTTCTGCCTATGCTTAACTTCCCTGGTAGTTTGAATTCACCAGCTCCTCCACAGAAGAAAGATGGGCAAATTTCTCTTTGTGATTAATGGTCATAAACACTCTCTGGAGGTTCAGTTATGAGATGGTACCAACTCAAGGGAGAGAGGGAGAACTTCACTATGATGAGATGATTTTTCCAGGATCATCGTATGTTTTTGCAGTATGTAGGATTCAATTTCTTACTTTAGGAAATTACTTCTGAATTAAATGTTTGCCCAGTTCTGTGTCTTTAATTTCTTCAGGAATGCCAATTACATGTATGTTCAATCTTCATCTGTCTTCTATAGAATATTCTCTTTCCTCCTTTTATCTTTTCATTTATAGTACCTATCATATTGTTGTGATGTGCCATCTAGTCACCTGTGACTCACAGTAACCCTACCATTCATTAGCTCTGAATTCTGCATCAATCTCACAATCTCCAAAAGACCTAACCCCATTGCTCCTCTCACTGAGTCAATCCATCTCATCTGAGTCTTCCTCTCCTACACTGTCCCTCTATCCTTCCAAGTATGATGTCCCTCTCCAAGGACTGGCCCCTCCTGTCTACATGCCCAAAGTCTGTGAGATGGAGCTTCAAAATCTTTGTCTCTAGGGAGCAGCTTGGTTTCACCCTCCAGTTTTGTCTTCATTTCTGACTTTTCCCCCAAGTAACTTCAAAAGGTTGTGGAGGTTATTTTCACATCTTAGGGTTTAGTCAACTTATTTCTGAACTATTCCATTTCTGACATAGGCTGTTCTGTCATGGCTTTAATTTCTGGACATTTTATAATATTAAGTCAACATTTTCATGTGCTTCACTGTGTACTTTTGACTGTCTATCAGCATTTGTCCAGTTTGTTTTCTGCTCCCTGCCCTCAATGTGTATAACAGTTGATTAGTGTTCTCTTCTGTTGTTCATACTGAAATAAGATGGAATAATAAATTGGATTCTTTAAGGTTCTAAGTTAGAGCTGCACTTACTGCAGAGGGTCAAGGACTGCAGCCTTCAATATGGACTGAGGCTCAATGTTCAGAAGACAAAAATTCTCACCACTGGACCAATCGGTAGCATCAGGATGGTTGGTGAAGAGATTGAGATTGTTCACAGCTTCAGTTTG
>NW_006399757.1:10067195-10072767 GCF_000299155.1 Elephantulus edwardii | reverse complement strand
TTGTCAAGTGCCGTCGAGCTATAGATGATTCATAGTGACCCTATGAACGAAAAGACCTGAACGCTTGTATAACTTTCATCATTTGTCTAAGTTCATAGTTTCTAGAAGCAAGCTATTTCAGAAGTGTATGCCACGCCTGCTTCTGAATAAAAATATTAATAATAAAAGACAGATGCAAAAAAAGCCACCATGAGATACCTTTTCACCCCAGTAACAGTTGTAAAGTTCGATAGGACAATAAGAAATAAATACTGGAGAGGATGTGATGAGAACTCTCATACACAGTTGGTGGGATTGTAAAATAGGGTCCTAAAAAATTACCCAAAGTTTAGTTCCAAAAAAGACACTGTGTTTTTTCTGTATTCAAAGCCTAACTAGTAAAAAAAAAAAAAAAAAAAAAAAGAAAGAAAAAGAAGATAGCCATGCCACCAAGAATAATTATTCCTATTCTCCTTTTTCTACTGGAGGGAAAGAAAGACCTAGAAAATAATTTAGATCTGCATTTAGATCTGAATTGCCAGGTCCTTAAGGCTACACTAATACCTGATTGGAATATTTGTACAAGAACTGACATGTCCAGTATGTCCTAAACTGGCAGGGGTTCTTACATTGCTCACCATGAAAACCAAAACAGAAACACTCTACATCGCAAATTTCAAAGCCTTTAAGACTCTTTCAGATTTGACCCTTACACATGCGTCACTTCAAATTCTATCATGCCTTTTTTTCTGGGAGGGGGTTAAATGAAATGATTATTTATCATTGGTTTGCATACAAATTTCATATACACTGTATTTCATTCATATACATTGTGCTTCACATGTTCTTTCATTCACATTGTGCTTCATACAATCATGCTCATATACTGTGCCTTCTAAACGTAATCACCATTGATCTATGCTCACTAGTACTGTCTTTTCATATTCCCACTGTATCTTTCCTAATTCCTTCACCCTCTCCTCCACCCACCGAGTCTACGACCCTGTGATTTCCCTCCTTCCCCACCTTGAGCCCTCTTTGGACATTTATACACATCTTACTAGTTACCGTTCTATTTTTATAATAATGGTCTTATGCAGTATAGGCAATAACATCTCAGACAAGGGTCTCATAACAAAAGTTCATGGACCTCCACAAGAAAAAAACCTGATAACCCAATTACAAAATGGACAAAAGACATGGAAAGACTTCACAGAGGAAGACATCTGGATAGCCAACAGACACATGAAATACTAAAAATCACTGGCAATAAGAGATGCAAATCAAAACCACAATGAGATACCATCTCATCCTAGTAGCAATGGCAAAGTTTAACAAGAGAGCAAACTAAATGTTGACGAAGATGTGGAGAGACTGAACTCTGATACACCACTGTGAAAGGCAGTTTGGTGTTTCCTCAAAAAGCTGAACATAGAAATTCCCTATGACCTGGCTATTCCACTGCTAGGAATATACTCACAGAAAACAGAACTGAAACACATATGGAGATTAGTATGCTCATGTTCATAGCGATGTTATTCACAATAGCAAGAACATAAAAACAGGCCAAATGTCTATCAATTACCAAATGGATTGCAAAATTGTGGTACATTCACATGATGGACTACTACGCAGCACTAAACACCAATAAATACTATTTATCTGGAGAGGCTAGATAATGTTAGGTCTTCCTTGAGTTGAGTTATATTTACAAAAACTTTAAATGCCAAACTTGGAATCTTACCAGAAGCTTGCCATTCATTTTAACTTTTCAAACACTAGCATTTGTGTACTAGATCTTATCCTTTGTTGTCTACTGAGAATCATCACTCCAATAGTGAAGGTTTTATCTACAGATTGTTCTCAAACATCCCTCTTGTGCCCATCAGCCTCTCCAGCTTATTAGTTCTTTTCTCTGGAAGTAAAACCCCTAAAACCCCCAATTTTATAAAATATAATGCATGAGAATGACTGCACGAGACACAATGTGAATGAAGGATAGTGTGAAATACAATGTATATAAACTTTGTAAGCAAGCCAATAAAAAACCTCAACAAAACCCCCTAATTTCCAGATGTTCTGCCGGAGAAGGAGGGGCAATCTCCTCCTGTACGAGTTAAGATCTGATTTGACGGTACAGACACCCATCATCATCATCATCATCATCATCATCATCATCATCATCAAAATAAAAAATAAACAAACCAACACCTAATTTAATTTACGTGGAACCTTCTACTTCTGGTCCTCTCCTGATCCCACTCTATACAAGTTTCTCCCTTTCAAGCACCAAAAGTGCTCTTGAAAGGTCTCTGTGTTACCAAATCCAACAATCAGTTCTCGGTTCTCACATTACTCGATTTATGAGCAGCATCTTATATAGTTGTTATCAGTGCATCTCTGCTCCCCCCCACTGTTTTCCTGGACAACCTGCACCTCCTAAATCACCACAAACACTCCAGGATTTCTTCCTCCTACTCTTGCTGCTTCTTAACAGTGTCCTTTGCTACTTACTTCTCATCTTACTGAACTTGAAATATTAGTGTTCCAGGATTCAGTGCCAGGTAGCTATTTTTTTGTATCTACACTAAGAAATTTGATGCTGTCATCCAACTAATGGCTTTAAGTACTATCTACATGCTGATAAAGGCCTGGTGGCACAGGGGGTATTCTCCTGTGTGATTAAATGCCTCTGAAAAACTACAGAAGGGTCAGCTATGGGTCAGTTCCAACTCAATAGTACACAACCACCACCACCACCACCACCACCAAAAGGTTGGCAGTTCCAATTCACCATAGGCTTCTCGGGAGAAAGAATTGGCAGTTTTCTTGTGTAACAATCTATAGCCTAGCAAACCCTACAAGGCATTTCTATGTTCTGCGGAGTCACTAGGTATCAGAATCCATTTCACAGACGACAGTATGGGTTATACGTTAACATAAAAAAAAAACACACAACAACAACAAAAAAAAAAAACAACCAACAAAGCTCTTCACAACTGAAACCATAGGGAACACCATGATAAATGGCACAAAGACTGAAGGTGCCACTGATTTTAATTTACTTGGATCCACAATCAACATCCAAGTTAGCATCAAACAAGAAATCAAAAGACATGCTCAATGGACCAATGTGCTGTCATGGACCTCCTTAACATGCTAAAAAGCAAGGACGTAGGTTTAAACAAAAAAGTGTGTCTGACTCAAGCCATAGTATTTTTCAATTGTTTCATATCCATATGAAAGGTAGACCATAAAGAAGTCTGAAAAAGAACCAATGTTTTTTACTTGTGGTATTGGAAGGGTACTGAATAAACCAAGGACTGTCAAAAGAACATCTGCCTTGGAAGGAGTGCAATCAAGGTTCTTTTTAAAGGCAAGGATGATAAGACACTGTCTCACATATTTTGAGAATGTTATCACGAGGCGCAAGTCATTGAGGAAAAAAAATCATGCTGGGAAACGTGGAATGTGCGGGAACAAGAGGTTCCTTGATGAGATGGACTGACACAGTGACCGCAACTGTTGATCTGAGCATGGTGGAGACTGTGAAAATGGTCCAGAATACAACATCTTGACCTGTTGTCCACTGAATTGTAGTGAGTCAAACTCAACTGGTTAACTTAAAAATAACTGTAACATCCCTCAAGGAACTTCCCATTAACTGAGATACACCTTTAACTGTCATTATGTCCTCACTTCTTCAGTCTCCCTTCATGGTCACACATTAACTTCTACCAGAGAATGAGAACACACACAAACACACACACACACACACACACACACACACACACACACACACACACACACAAAACCCCAATCACATTCAGTGTCATTCAGTTCATTCTGCCTCCTAGTAACCCTAAAGGGACAGAATAAGTGGCCCACAGGGTTTTCAAAGTTGTAAATCTTTACGGAAGCCACTGGTTCACCTTTTTTCATCAGAGTGCTGGTGGGTTCAAAGTTGTAACATTCTGGTTAGCAGTCAAATGCTTTCACCACAGCACTATTAGACTCCTTCTTAGAAAAGCACAGGGTCCCCTTTATCATTTCTACATGTTGCCACTGACATTAAAATAGGCATAATTCAGAGGTGGAAGTTCTAATTAAAAATGTAGCAAATGAACTATGATAACTCCCTCTACAGACATGAAAGAGGAGGAAAAGTTTCACTCACAAGAGTACGTAGCTACTATAAAAACGTCTTAAACTGTCTTAGAGCCAGAACTAATTCATAACTGATCTGCCAGGTAGTTTGCCCAGGAGTTTCCTGTGGAGAAGCTGTTGGTGGATTCAAATCTCTGGGTTAGCAGCACAACTCCCTACAGACTCTAAGTTAACTAAAGGCAATGAAAATGAAATTTTAATTTTAAGGATTTTTATTATATAAGGTTTAGATATGTGAGTTGTGTATTTGTACAAAAGTTATAAATAACCTTTAAGAGAAAAAGAATAACACATACCTCTAGGAATTCTTCCTGTCCCCTGACAAGTGGGACAAGTAACACTATCTCTTCCAGTGAATTCCACATACGGAAACTGAGAGACATCTCCACTTCTTCCATTTTCATTATGAGCTTCATTGTTAATCAATCCATTCCTCATATTGTCAGTTGATACAACACCATCATAAGTATCTTCTTTATTTGAATGCAAGGGTAAATGAGAAAAAGACTTCCCCATGTCTAAAGGAAAAAAAGAAAAATATTAAACTTTTGGAAAAAAGTATGTTGTTGATTGCCATCAAGTCGAGGTCGACTCATAGCAATTCTATGAACAAAAGACCTAATGCCTTTCCATAGCTATCGTTGTTTCTCCAAGTTCGTAGAGTTTCCAGAGGCATATGGTTTAGGAAGTGGATGCCACTCCTGCTTCCCAACCTCCTTTACAACTGGGAGCTCTACCAAACACTGCCCACAATGGGAAACCATTAAAAAAAAAAAGTATACTTGACCCAGCAATTCCACTTTAAATACTGGAATACCCCAAAGAGACCATAACTGAATCCAAGCAGATATATGCACACCCATGTTTATTGTGGCTTTGTTCACAATAGCAAGGCGTTGGAAAAAACCCAGGTGCCCATCAACAAACGAATGGATTGAGAAGCTGTGTGATATTCACACAATGGAATACTATGCGGCATTGAAAACCAAGGAACTCATGCTATATTATTCAAAATGGGTGACCCTGGAGGACATTATGCTGAGTGAAAGATCTCAGTCGAAAAAGGACAAATACTGCATGGTGCCACTGCTGTAAAATGGGACTGATATCAGGATTGGGGTAAGACTGAGAAAAACTGGATAAATTGTGTATACTGCACCGAAACAGATGAGGGAGAGAATAATTTAAAAGCAATATATGATAGGGTATTATAGTTATCACAAGAGTCCACAATTGCATAGTGGAGTATACTTGGGGTGGTGGGAGGGGTGCAGGGGGATTGTATATCAAAGAAAGAATTTTTCTTTTACTTTTCAAAGAGAGGCGCGAACTGGGGAGGGGGGACGGCTGGGCAGGGAGAAAAGTGCAACAATGAATGAATGGAAATCCAAAATCTCTGTAAATGTTCATTAAAATTATTAACATA
>NW_006399757.1:10066161-10067095 GCF_000299155.1 Elephantulus edwardii | reverse complement strand
GGCAATGAGTTTTGTTGGTTGTGTGGCTTGGTGTTTTTCCGTTTTTTTCCTTTGAGGTTGGGACATTGAAATGATCCAGGGATGGATTCTTAGTTACAAGGCTTGAAAGCTTGCTCTTTGTTTATTACAGATGCATCATAAAAAATGGCTTCTAAGGAGCTCTGGTGGCCTAGTGGCAAGAAGCTATACGGCAATCCTGAAGGCACATGGTTCAAATCCACCAGATACTCCACTGGAGAAGGAGTGGTAATCTCCTTCTGTGCCCATTGGATCAGATTTGAAGGTCACAATTAAAAAAAAAAAAAGAAGAAAGAAAAGATGGCTTCTTATGAATATACATCTACATGTCTGGAATTGTTTCCCGAGCACTGGAGCCATTATACTCACTTTGTGTAAAGACAGAAACCCCAGATGTCTGGGGTGGGGTTTTTTCCCTCCTCCTTAGGAGGAGCCTCATTCTTTTTCAGGATAAGTTTTGGAATTTTCCTAAGGTATCTGAGGGGTCTTGAGGCTCTAATTCCTTCTGTCTTTGGTGGACTTCTGTGACCTTTTTGCTCCTCGTCATGTAACCATTTGCTTTGGCATATTATCTTGGAAGAATTCAAAGGGGGTTTTCTCAAGGGAGTTACCTCTTCTCTCAGTGTATTTGCTCTCTGGTTCCACATAAGGCCATCATAAACTCCACACACTTGTTAAGCAAGGTTGCATCTTTGCTGGCATAACAGTGTTTTATTTCAGGGTTGACAGGAATACTTTATCTACTTTTTAAAAATGAATTATTTAGAAAACAAACAGACTCACCCTTGAGAGGGTTAAACAAGGTGGCTCCTTGGAGGCAAGGATTCTGAGGCTTTGTCTGACATACTTTGGTCATGTTGAAGGAGAGACCGGTCCTTGGAGAAGGACATCATGCTTGGGAGGATGGAGGGACAGC
>NW_006399757.1:10055996-10058826 GCF_000299155.1 Elephantulus edwardii | reverse complement strand
TGTAAATGTTCATTAAAATTATTAACATAAAAAAATTGAAAAAAGTATACTCAGATATATTTTATAGTGATCTAATTAATTCAAGACAAAAGCCAAGGGAATATTCAACTACTTTTTGGATTAGAATTATATTCTACCAATATGATGTGTATAAAAAGTGAGCCACTCACTAGAGCCTAGACATATTTTCAAAACAAAAGTTATTAAATGATCATTAGATGCATTATAAAGATTGGTATATGAACAGTGAAAAGGATTGTGCTTTGTTAACAGTTCTCAGAAGAAAACATACAGGCTTCATTTCTTTCAGAAAAAAACAACACATTCTACCTTTAGACCAATTAGCCCTTTATAAAGGACTGGGTTGCAGTTATTCAACATAGGGTAAACAGTGAGGAAATTATACCACCAGACAAGTTTAAAACCACATGAGGATAATGATGCTTTTTCATCATTAACTTTTATCACATTTACTATATTTAAATTGTATAATCACTCTGTCTTTTACTGAGTTATTTCTCCCTCATTCATATCATCTCACTGTACCTCAAAGTTCTTGTCTAATCTTTCACCTTGCTGTTGTCAATTTGGTCCTATTTACATAGTTCTTTAAACAACATAAAGTGCCAGGCAGGAATTTTTCCTTGATTCAGTGATAAAATTGTTTAATTTCATGATTACTTCAGGGGAAATTTTTGGCTTAAGATTTAAATTCCTGAGGACATTATTTTCAGAGGTTCATCAAATCATCATGTGTCAAAAAAAATCTGGAGTCCATGCCCTAATCAGGATAACTCATCAAAAATCTAGTTGATATCACTATATATTGTATGTAGACTCTGTTAAACTGGTATATATTCTGCTGTGGGTAGTCTCAAAAACAACAAAATAAAATTTAAGAAGAATACATGTAAAATTTGTCCATATAAATTTTAAAAACAGAAGTGATTTTATGACTTCTGAAAAATTATCATCTTTTTTGATTTGGCTAGATAATAAATTTGAGCGAAGACAATACTGTCAAGCCACAGGTGGTGGCTGAGAGGTGAATTAGGATGCCAGTTCTCATACTGTGACCTTGAGGTCTAGCTGGAATCTAAGTCAGTGGGCCTCAGCCTGACCTCAGAGGGACAGGCTTCAGGATCACAGTTCATGCAGGTAGGGGTGGAAGGTGCATTCAACTGGAAGGCCTTGGGCAGAATAACACAGAAGATGAGGCCAAAAGGCTCTGAGCAGGGCCTGTTTTCAATCTTTATATAACAGTTTCCCTAGGAGGCTTTGCATCTGACAAGTGTCTCTTTAAAGCTGATGGGAAAAGGTCAGACTTATCTGGTGCTGTGTACATTTCTGACTCCGTGCCAGATTTTCGTGGGACCACTGCAAGTTCAATTACGTTTCTTTAAGAGACTCACTGATTTGCTAAGAAGATCCGACTCCTTCTCTTTTCTATTGCTCAATATTTTTACTGCAGTGTCTTAATTTCTTGAACGCCAGACAGATGACTCTCAGATTGTGAAATATTGACAAAAAGTATAGCTATCTATGCATAAACGGGTCGTGATCCTCCAGCGAAGAAAATCGATTTTAGCTCTGAAAGGGCTACCGGGAAATCAAGGGCTTCCTACATACAGCCTACGCTGCAAGGGTTAAAACAAAAACAAAACAAAATCAAGCCAGCCATGCAGAAACCCTCATGAACAGTCACGCCAAGGGCCTGCAGGGAATTCATGGCGTGGAGGAAATTCATGAAATGAATTCCGAGGGTCGGGCCTGTGCCGGGGAAAGGGCCCCTTGTTGGGCAGAGGCCCCCCGGAGCACCTGTCCAGGCATCTCTACCTCCAAACCCTAGTTCCCCGACAGCCTTCACCTCGACCTCCTCCTCCTCCTCCAAGTCCCGCCCTGATTAGGATTTCCAATGGCGCCACCGCTCGGCCTCGCTCCAGATCAGAGCGCTGCGAGTTCGGGGTCACTCACTCGCGCGCGGGGCGCTGCGCAGTCTTGGGCTGCTTCGTGGCGGACAGGCCCCAGGATGGGATAAGAAGGCCGCAGTTCCAGGCGCCGGGTTTGGAGACGTGAAGCAGTACCTGCAGGCAGCAGCGGACGGGGGAAGGACAGCACAAATAAGGAATCAGCTGAGGCCTTCCCAGCTGCAACCTGCGAGTGCGCCTGCGCAGAGCGCTCCACCGAGCCCCCGGCGGCGTGCAGGACGCATGCGCCTGTGCTTGACTTTTCCCAAGGGAATGTTCCTAACCTCAGTTATTGTACACTTTCAGAAATCAACAAGTTAGTGTCTCCAGACTGAAAAGTAAAATATGGCCACTCAGTTCTTCAATAGTTCAGCTTCCTTACTTTCCTGCCAACTCTTTCTTCTTGCAAAAGGAGAAAACGTGTATCCCTTTATTTTTAGCAGCCACGCTCTTGGACACTTGCTTTGAACACAAGCCCTGCAGCCAGAAATTTATATCTATTTTAATTAACTTATGCTTGCCAGTAAAGGGAAATTGCGAAAAAAAAAAAAATGTTGCTTTGGTTTTTGTTTTGTGCATGCTTTCTCACTCACGCAAGCATTTTGGCTGGTATTCCTTGATTGTGAATCCTTAACTTGGTGGAAAGCGAAGCTAGAAAGGGGCAGGCAAAATCCTCTTGTAGCCACCACAGGATCAAGATAAAGACTCTAATAGAAGAATGGGCACAGGATATGAACGGACACTTCACCAAAGAAGACATTCAGATGGCCAACAAGCACACGAAGAAATGTTCAAAACCCCTAGCTCTGAGATGCAAATTAAAACAACTATGAGATATCACCTCACCCCAGTCAGTATAGCAA
>NW_006399757.1:10050729-10051871 GCF_000299155.1 Elephantulus edwardii | reverse complement strand
TAATAGTCATTTAAACAGCCTTCTACCCTATGCCTTTGCTTAGAATCAATAGTTCCTTCTTGTGGAAACCATGGGCAAACATCTTCTAAAAACAAGAAAAATTTCTTTAAATCTTTTTTAGTTACCCTTATACCTCGTGCCTTGAGGGAATCCTTGATACCCTTTACGAACAATTCATGTTCACTTAATCCCTGTCCATAATTTCGCTGTCCTTACCTCCTCTCGTGCCTGTCTCACAGGGTGGGTAATCCCGTGGCAGCAGCTATGTGCCTGTCTCACAGGACGAATAATCCTGTGGCTGGCAACAGTGCGAGTCTTCACTTGTGGTCCCAGACTCACCGCGACTCAATGGACGGACCGGCCGGTCACTTCTAGTGGGCAGCGTTCATCAACCTTACCCGTTCCTGGGCCCTACATTAGGCGCCAATTATGCCCCGGCCTGTGGGGATCTTCAACGGTGACCCTAGGAGGGGAAGAACGAGAATGGGGGGACAGGAGGCACAGAAGCACGGAGACGAGTTGAAAATCCCAATCAAGTCTCGATTTTATTGAAAGCACTCACAGCTTATATACAGAAGCACAATGGGGGGAGGAGAAGTATGCAATGGGGAAGAATAACATCATGTCATTTCTAGTAATCTGAAAGTTATCTGGTAAACAGAAACTTAACAGGGCATTTCCTGAAACCTATCCTCCCAGGGTGGGGTAAACTGAAACGTATCCTCCCAGGGCAACATGTCCAAACATGTTCTTTGAGAATTACCAAAAGGTTTCAGAGAATTACAAAATGTCTTCAGCTAAGTTGAACTAGCAGCCTCCAACACAGGTGGATCTGAACTGCTAGATAAGTGAAGCTCTTTCAGTTACCCATAAAACTCTCCACTAAGTTATCAGAACTAGCCACCTATATATCCAG
Organism: Elephantulus edwardii; assembly: GCF_000299155.1. Classification (NCBI taxonomy): domain Eukaryota; kingdom Metazoa; phylum Chordata; class Mammalia; order Macroscelidea; family Macroscelididae; genus Elephantulus; species Elephantulus edwardii. Next base: position 10,050,955 of record NW_006399757.1, on the reverse strand, counting down.
GTTAAGGATTATAAGCCTTTCCATGTAACTTTGGTGAGGATGTAAATTTACATATCATTTCTGACGAATTGTTGTTTTTGTTAAGTGCCATCGAGTTGTAGATGACTCATAGCGCTCCTATGAACGAAAGACCTGAGCCCTTGTATAACTTTCATTGTTTCTCCAAGTTCATAGAGTTTCCAGAGGCAAACTATTTCAGAAGTGGATGTCACTCCTGCTTCCATGC
>NW_006399757.1:10048477-10050206 GCF_000299155.1 Elephantulus edwardii | reverse complement strand
CATAAGGATATTAATAACCAACAAAAGAATGCCAATGAAGTCTTTTTTTATTGTTTTACATTAGCTCACATTTCCACAGTTGAAAATTTTAAAAAAAAATCTACCTACCATTAAAACTATTTGAAATGTCAGCTTAACCAAAACAAATAATACAAAAAGCAGCCCTCAAATATTTCCACCCCCCCCAAAATTCCCTTCATTGATTTACCATGCTGTTTAAGTTATGAGCGAGCTATGCAATGAGGGGAGCCCTAAAGGCATTTAGTGACTAATATAAGGTTGAATATCCCAATTCATCAGCTGCTCTGGGGAAGAAAGATGCAGTGAATTTTACACAATGTTGTTATTATTGTTGTTAGGGGCCATCGAATGGACTGTTGCTCAGAACAACAAATTAACAGACAGAAACCTTGCCCTTCATCATCCTCGGAAAGCCTGCAATGCTCAAGACCATTGTTATAGTTAGTGTGTCAATCCACCTATTGAGTGTCTTTCTACCATTCCCAGCATGATGAGTTTCCACAAAGATTGACTGCTCTGGGCAACATGCCCAAAGTACACAAGAATAAAATCTGTAAGACTCATATAAGATGTTCAGATAGATGAGGAATGATTATATGCTAAATAACAAATATGTTAAACCAAGGTGCAATATATAAGACAATACATAATAATGCAATATGATGTAGTAACAAAATATGGAGCTCTGGTGACCTATTGGGAAAAAGCTGCACTGCGCAGCCATTCCAGAGGCACTCAGTTCCAATCCACTGGCAGCTTTGCAGGGGAAAGATGCTTCCACCTCTTCTCCTGTGACTTAACTACTGTGAAAACCAGCTGAAGTTTCAGCTTTGAGTTGGTTCTAACTAAATGGTACACAACAGCAATAAAAAACAAGTAATAAAACATATAGATAGGTATTAGTGTGTATTTTACATGTGCCTTGAAATGGACAGGAATATGAAACATACAAGCAATTATTTTCTGTTGTTTCTGAGTCTGCATTATTTTTATTCTCTTTATTGCCTACATAGAACTTTATACTTTTCCTGTAATTTGACATATTACTTTCCAGGCAAAAAAGAAAGTCATAATATTACATATTTTGAAATTCTCAAAGCAGTGTTTAGCTAGTAACAACAATTTAAGACACAGAAATGTGCTGGCTAAACCACTGGATGTGACACAAAAATGAATTTTTCTAAGAGGATATCCCTCTAAAATATATTATAGCCCATGATTAGGATCATAGACATGAGAGCTGAGTACTTGCTGACAAGCCTAAACTTGATCAGACTGACTGACAGCATTAGTGGAACAGAGAACAAGGAACTTAATATCTATACATGAAACATTATATGTAAAATGGAGATGATAATCATACCAGGAGCCTTATACCTAGTAGGCATTCAGTAAAAATATTATTGAGACAAAATTACTGGCTTTATAACAACATACTTTAAAGAATTTGCTCTTCTAATCTTCAATCGTTAAAGAGCATGTTGAATGGAATATTTTCTGAAATTATTCCTTCTAATTGGTTAGCAGGGGAGTGCAGGAATCGTGGCAAGCTTTTGGAGTCGACTGCTTTTCCAGAAATGTGTTTGACGTGCAGGTTTGCTCTGTCCCTGGAGTGAGGCTAGCCAGCCTGGGCCTAGGGTTTGAACCAGGAGGCCGCCTTAAGCCCAAGGCAGCGGGGAAGAAGTGGCCATGTTGTTCCTGGTTTGGC
>NW_006399757.1:10040698-10048092 GCF_000299155.1 Elephantulus edwardii | reverse complement strand
CACTTCCAAAATGGCTTGCCTCCGGAAACTCTATGTGTGAACAGTGCTCAGGCTCTTCATTCATAGGGTTGCTATGAGTCGTCTACGACTAGACGGCATTAAACAACAACAACAACAATTGGTTAGCAACTAAGTTGAATTCAGTTTGAGACCATACTACCAAATGGGAAGATCATATAATTTCAAGAGCTGTTGTTGTTATGTGCCGTCCAGTCCCTGCAACTCACAGCGACTCTGCATACAGCAGCTCTGAACACTGCCCTGTCCTGAGCCAGTCTCACTGATTCTGACACACCAACCACCCATTGCCTCAGGCAATCCATTTCGTCCAGGGTCTTCCTCTCCTGTGTTTTCCCTCCACCCTTCTGAGCATGATGTCCTTCTCCAAAGACCGGTCCCTCCTGGCCACGTGCTCAAATTAGGTAAGACAGAGCTTCAAAATCCTAGCCTCCAAGGACAGACTCAGCTTCACTCTCTCCAAGACAAACCTATTTGTTCTCCTGGCAGCCCCTGGTATGTTTCATGTTATATTTCAAGAATATATAATAACAAAATACCTGTTGTGGATTCTGATAAGCTAAATAAAAATGATGCCATGTTTGAACATCCACCACTCTCGTCTCCAATTTAATTTCTGTATTTTGCCCTCAATTTCCCCTCCCCTCTTTCTTGGTGGTTTTGTGTGTGTGTGTGTGTGTGTATGGTGTGCTTTTTAATTTTTTTTTAGGGTTTTTTAGTTACTGCTATTATTAGTCACTATCCTACTCATTTGAAAGGAAGTCCTGGTGGTGTAGTCTGTAGAGAGTTGTGCTGCCAACTCAAAGGCTATGCTTCTCTGACATTTGGCATTCAGCAACAACTCCTCAGTAGATAGACCATCTTCTGTGCAATTTATGGTCTTGGAAATCCAATGGATAGTTAGCTATGAGTTGGTTCTGACTTGATGGCAATGGGATTCATTTGAAGAATTACACAGTAACAGATCAACCATATAGAAATTGGTCCTTTGCACCCACATCCATGGAACTGGAGAAAGCTGGCTTGTCCTCTATCCTATGAGTTGACAATAAGAGATGAAACAAAGACAGATATACTCCTTGCTCTTGTTATTCTTGTTTTAATGAGTCTCCTGGCATTGTTACATATTGAATTGTATGTTTTACTTTATGTATGCTTGACTACAGTGCATGTTCTTTGTTTGAATTGTATTGTGTTGTTACTGTATACCTTTGAGTAGAAACTGACTCATCACTAAACCTCAAGTGGGTTTTTGGAAGCATGGGAAGAGACTGCCCATCTGTCTGTCTTCTGCAAAACAGCTGATGGATCTGTACCACTTTCCTTTCGGTTGGCAGTGTAACCCCTCACCACTGAGCCACTAGAGCTATGTAAGCTATCATAAATTGCTATTCAATGGAGCAGACTTGGAGGTGTCTGAACTCCAGGTGTGTTTAATTAATTTCCAATAGCCAAAATTATTTCAGTGCAAACAAACTGTGTGATTGTATTTTTGTTTAAACTAGGACAAAAATAACCCCAACATTAGGCAACAGATTCCAACTTATTATCAACCTTAAAGGACCGAATAAAGTTGTCTATGGGATCCCCCAAACAGTTAATCTTTATGGAAGCCAACTGCCATCTTTGTCTCCTGTAGAGCAGCTGGTGCTTTCAACTACTGACTTTTCATTCAACAGCTGAGCACTTAACCACATACTGACTGCTGTCCAGTCACTACCAATATAAGTTGACATTCCATTGGGTTTTTGAAGCTGTCAATGTTTACAAGAGGAGACTACATAAATACAGCCTTAGATTATTATTATAACACACAACAAAGGGAACAAGCAAAACAAGCTTTTAGCCAGCTGGGACTCATATCAAAGGGGTAATAGTGAATTAATCTTAACTCATTTCTAAGAGTGACACCATTTAACCCATTTGTAAGCATATTCTGTTATATTCCAACATCTCCACCCCCATCCAAAATTAGAGGACACTTCTGTATTCACCAAGAGTTTTTAATCAGTCAATTTTTAGAAAAATACTCTAGCTTCTTACCAGAACAAATGCTCACCCGATTATGGAACTGTATTGAATCTATCTGAGACAAAACCTTACTTCTGATACAACCTACCTTCAGTTTCCTGATTGTTCATCAATGAAGGGAGCTGTAACTCTATCACCTGTCTACAATTTTTTCCCCCCTGAATTATCACTCTATGCCTCTGTAAAACGTGTTACCTCTCCAACCTGAGTTGCTTATATTCTCAATTTATCTGAATTCTTCTTGTTTTTAGGTGTCATCAAATCAGGTACAACTAATTCATTGCAGCCTTATAAACAACAAATCGTACCTTGCTCTATCTCATCTCATGTCTTTTCATCATCTTTGACATACCTGATCCCATTATTCCTCTCACTGTGCTAATCCACTTCATTGAGGGCCTGCCCTCCTTCTTTCTTTCCTTCCTCGAACTCTTGCACATTTTTTTTAGTCTAACAATATCTGTTTGTTCTTTGGCAGTCTCCTAAACCACAACACAAAGGCATCAAAGGCATCAATTATTCTTCTGTTATCCTTGTTCATTGTTGAACTTTCACAAATGAGGAATCATTTCAGAACAATGCTTGTTAAATTATTTTTAGGTCAAGTCAAGTGAATGCTAAGTTTAAATTGTCAGTCTTTCAGTTAGCAGAAGAGTGTTTTACCCACTGTACCACCAGAACTCCTACCAAGAAAGGTAAGTGCCATACAAAATGCTTTGTATTTCACTTTCAAAGTTTAAAGTCCTGTCTATGAAGTCCTTATAGATGAAGAAGTTAATCTTTGAAACATTAGCTATAAAAGAGGGATCAATGTGGCATGAAAAACTCAAAACTCAGTTAAGTCAGAAGTAAAAAGTCAGAAGTTGGGGGGAGTTCTGGTGGCCTAGTGGCAAGAAGCTGCATTGCAATCCCAGAGGCATGCAGTTCGAATCCACCAGATGCTCTGCTGGAGAAGGAGAGAAATCTCCTCCTGTACCAGTTTGATCTGATTTGATGGTACACACAAAAAATAATAAACTAAAACGAAACAAAAAAAAGTCAGAAGTTGAGTCATAATCAACTTACAGCTGACTCTTCAGCAGGTTTCCAGAAGCTGCAAATTATATAGGAGGAGATTGCCTGTCTTTCTTCCATGGAACAACTGGAGGTTTGAACCTTCCACCTTTGGATTGGCAGCACAGCTTCCTCTCCTTTAGATCATGAGAGTTTCCTAATGTGACAGGAAGAAGGATCATAAAATAAAAGCAGATAAAGATGATAGTATTTAGTCCTAAGTCACTATAACAGTGGTGTCTTATATTGTTGTTTTTGGTATTAAGTGACGTCGAGTTGAATATAGCTCATGTCGTTGTTGTTGTTGATTGCCTTTGAGCTAAGCATGAACCAAAGGACTGAAGCTTTTGTATAACTATCAACATTGATGAAAGTTCATAGAGTTTCTGGGTGCATGTTGTTTAGGAAGTGGATGCCACTCCTGCTTCCAGGTGACCCCATTATTTCTGGCATTCTTGAGTCCATTGCTGCTGTCACCATGTCAGTCCATCCTGTTGAAGTTGTCTCTCTCTTTTGCTGACCCTCCACTTTTCAATCAACATTACCTAAGTCTAGTGAGGAAGACTTAAAATTAAGAAAAGAGTGTGTCAGGGTTGTATCCTCTCTATATACTTGTTCAATCTGTATGCTGAGCAAATTCTTTCAGAAGCTGGACTCTATGAAAGGGAATGTGGCATCAGGACTGGAGGAAGACACATTAATTCCTGTGTTACACAGGAGTATTTGAAGTACTTTGTTACAGAAGATCAAAGAGTACAGTCTTCACTATGGATTGCATCTCATCGTCAAGAAAACAAAAATTCTTACCTCTGGACTGGTAGAAAACATCATGATAGGTGGAGAAAAGATTTAATCAAACTGTCAACAGCTTCATCTTACTTGGATCCACAATTAACAACACCAATGATACCAGCAGTTAGGAAACCAGGAATTGTATTTGTCTGGGAAAGCCTGCAGTTAGGGTCTTCTCTAAATTACGGAGCAGTAATAATGTAAATTTGAGGACTAAGGCGTGTTTGATTCATGCCATGATCTTTCTGATCACTTGCTATGCATCTGAGAGATGAATAATGAATAAAAAGGAGAGGAGAATTGATGCGTTTGAGCTGTGTTGTTGGAGAAGAGTGCTGAACTGCCATGGACTGCCAAAAGAACAAACAAGTAAGTCTTGGAGAGGGTGCAGCCAGAGTGCTCTTTGGAGACCAAGATGATAAGGCTTCTGCTCACATACTCTAGGAATGTTACTAGGAGGGTCTATGCCTTGGACATATAATGCTCGGAAGGGTGACGGGTCGGGCAAAGGGGAGGAAGACCTTTGACCAAGTGGATTAAAATGATGACTTCCACAATGGGCTCTAATGTGTCGGGAAGCGTGAAGATGGCACAGAGTAACATTCAAATCTATTGTTTATAGAGTCTCTAAGAGTCATACTTGACTGAGGGCACCTAACAAGTGAGGAAGACAAGTGAATAATTACAGCATAACATGGTAAACACAGTGATAAGGATTTGTATAAAATGCATAGTAAAGTAGGAAATGAAGTTGCAGATTTGGGAAGAGCTTATGCACATGATTATAATGGTATATTTAAATATAAACTGATTTCATGAGTCAAGTATAGCTTATATCTGAAGATGGAAAAGGCAATTAAATTAGGTTAAATATGAAAGCAAATCAGTCCAGAAAAAACCAAAACAACAAAACCTGTGTAATAAGAAATTTTTCCTTTAATGTACATTTAATGTATATTTTACTTTTAAAATCTATGCATCAATCAAAAAAAGCCAAAGATTAAGAAGTTGAAGATTCTTACTGACTTCTGCAGTCTGAAGCACATCAAATAAGCAATCAAGATACAGGAACTGGTAACAGGAATGTAAACTTTTGAAACAAAGAAGAATCAATAACTGGAAACTATGACTGTGGTGATAGAAATAACATTAGAGATTGGAGATTGCATAACAGAATTTTCCAAGATCACCCAGAGTGAAATGCCAGAAGTTCAAGGTGGATTCAGAAGAAGACATGAAAGGAAGGATATAATTGCTGATGTCTGATGATCTTGACTGAAAGCAGAGATTACTAGAAATATATTTGCTTGTATTGTAACAACTACACATGGACTCCTGGCCTAATGGTAAGAAGCTGGGCTGCAATCCTCAAAACAAACAGTTCAAATCCACCAGCTGCTCTGCAGGAGATAGATGGGCAATCTCCTCCTCTCTGATTAACTACCCCTGAAAACCTGCTGGAGGGTCAGTCATGAGTCAATTCCAACTCATTGGTACCCAACAACAATAACACCATGAAGACTGCATCATATCAAAGATGGATGATGTTGCAAAAAATGGAAATTTGAAAGAACTTCTTTGTGCTTATGTAGAACATATGCCACGAGGCATATATAAACCAAGAAGCAGTTATTGAACAAAACAATAGCATAATATATGGTTTAAAATTAGGAAAGTTGTGTGTCAGAGTGTACCCTTTCATTATATTTATTCAATCTGTCTAGGGAGGGAATAATCGAAGAAACTGGAATATAGGAAGGAGAATGTGATATCAGGATGAGAGGAAGATTCATCAACAACCTGTGTTATGCAGATGACACAATCTTGTACGCAGAAAGTAAAGAGGACTTGAAACATTAGCTGCAAAAGATCAAAGACTACAACCTTCAATATAGACTATATCTCCACATAAAGAAAACAAAATTCCTCACCACAGAACCAATAGGCAACATTGCAATCGATACAGAAAAGATCGAGATTGTCAGTGATTTCATTTTACTAGGATTAACCCAAAATATGGTCTTTTCAGTTGCTTAATGTATGAAAGTTGGATATTAAATGTTTCAAAGAAGAATTGGCCTCTAAATGTTGATATTGGTGAAGTGTAATCAGACTACTTCCTAGAAGTTATTGTCAAGAAAATGTCTCCAATGCACTCCTTATATTAGCTGTTTGCTTCCATTAAGTAAGAATAGCAAAAGCGAGAGTCCAGACTTTTCTACAGACGCAAAGAAAGTGGCTTATTAAAGAAAATACTTTGCAAAGAGTGATATAAAGGAACAAGACAATGCTAGTCCTTGTGGAACAAAGCCTTAAGTGATCTTTTGTAGGATCTGAGTGTGAGGAAAGGGTATCACGTTTATTCATCAAGACAGTGAAGTGGGTTTTTTAAGTATACGAGCAGTTATTCTTTTACGATGGTTGCCACCAGAAGTACTTTTCGAGTCTTGTAGGGAGTATGCACAGATAATCAAGATGGCTTAAGGCATGCATGATTCAGAAAATTTCAGAAACGTGTGTGTACATGTGGCTCTAAAAATAGCTGTTTCCAGGCTTTTGACCATGTCACCATGGCCACCAGACTCGCAGAATTCCTCAAGAATTCCTGGGCCAAAGACCCAGTGCTGCACTGGTCGTGGCCTCACCTTCGAGGCTCAGCTATAATTCTGCCCCCGTTAAGACTTTATACCAAGTATGCCATCATGATCAATGAGGCCACACCCTACAGCTACTCAGGGCCCCTTTGAGATGATGGGAACATTCCTGATGTGCCCAGCCACCCCCAGGACCTCCAGGACCCCCAGGACCCCAGCCTGGAGTGGCTGAAGAAACTGTGAGCACCTCTGAGGATGGCCTCCTTTTAGCCCCCAATAAAAGCCTGCAAACAAAAATAGCTGTTTCCAGGTTTGGCACATGGTCATCACAGAACCAATGTTTTCAAGATGGCTGCTCTCTAGAATGTGATAGCAGAGTCACTTGAATGGCACCTGAAAGTTCTTAGCAGAGCTAAAGACTATTGAGAAGGAGTACCTGGAGGTGCCTATTGTACTCATTTAGGGTGAGTTTTGGGGCCCTTTGTATGTTCCAAAATGGTTAAGTATCAACCAAATCTGTTAGATACAATGGTTCTGTATACAAGGGAACTTTGCAGGACTATGTTAAATGTTCTTATTTTGCTTTGCAAGATGGCCACAAATCTGTATAAAAGTGTCAAAACTCATTGAATTAACAGAGTTATCCTTTAAAATCCTTAATTTATTTTCTTATTGACTTAATTTTATTTGCGTGAAGGTTTACAAATCATTCATAGACATTTTGTTTTATGACATAAGATACCATTGATTAATGTGGTTCATTAATTACAATGTCTAAGAAGGGTGACCCAACAGAGTGTGGAAACTGTAGAACAATATCATTGATTTCACATGCAAGCAAGATTCTACTGAAGATTATCCAAAAATGACTGGAACAGCACATCAGCAGAACTGCCGGAAGTCCAG
>NW_006399757.1:10034511-10039583 GCF_000299155.1 Elephantulus edwardii | reverse complement strand
CCCTCTATGAGGTGGATTGATTCAGTGACTGGGGTAATCGGGATGGGTGTGTCAGGGGCAATGTGATTGGCACAGGATAGAGCAGGGTTTAGGGCTGTTGTACATATGATGTCTATGAGTCACAAGTGACTCCATGATACATTAACAACAACAATAACTAGACACATTATTGTGAAAAAACCCTCAAAACATTTTAAAAGAAAAATAAGAGTGTTGGACTCTTCGTCAGCAATTATCCTTTTCCTTTTCATTATACCTGTGAGTCCTCATTTATCTTAGTTTTTCTTTACTGAGGCTCAATACTCTGTAATTGATTCCTCAAAGTTAAAAATCCAGTGCATCAGTTTAGGACCATATTTCATGTTGATATTCTATAACCCAACTCTGAGTAATTTTGAGAATTATATCTCAAAACTACTCAGAGTTGGGTTATAAATTCCTAATGTATAAAAGGGCTACTTAGTCTTTTTTGCTTCGTTCTCTGATCTCTGTTGTCTTATTTTCCTGAATTTTGACCCTAATACTTGATTTGACCTTCACCACCTAAACTTTGAAGACCCTGGTGTCATCTTACGGATCTTTAACACTACTATTTACAATACTGAGTCAATAGTAGTGGTTTTTGGTTATGTAAAACAAGCAAATGATCTGTTGGAATGAAAACAAGTATTAATATTACATATTACAAATTTGAAAGAAGTTCTTTCTAGAAAAAGAAATTAAAATGAGAAATGTGACTATTAAGTAGGAGTTAAACTTTTGACTCTGTATTTGCATAGCTTTGCATTTTGTCTTGTACTTGACAACTTGATTTAAAAAAATGAATTTGGGTTAAACTTCTAAATCCAATAAATGCTACCTCCCATGGAACAAATTTTATGAAAATCTGGTTGTACAAAAAGATACAGAAAATAAGCACATGTGAGATGCAGAATTTAGAAGCAGACAACAGATGCAGACTAAATCCTATGAATCAAGAGGCAAAGTTGGCAGTAGCTTTAATGAGGTGACATCAGATGATAACACTGACATGCTATTTGCACCTTAATCTAGGGAAAGAGCTAGTGAAGGCTGTCAGATACTGGAGAAAAAGAACTGAGGCTTGTGTCCTGCAGAGCGGGGTAATTAATTCCACAGCAGTGTGCCCTTTTGTTTGACTTTTAGTCCTCTGGTCTCTAACCTTGGGCATATGGTCAGACTGTTCGCTAGGATGACTATTTAACAAGATATCGATGCCTACTGCATGGGAATCCAACTGCAAACACATTGTCAGGTCTTGCTGTCCTTGCTCCTCCTCTGCTTTTCCTGATTCACTCGTTCTGCCACTGTGGTTTCAATTGTGTCATGATTTCTGCTTAAGAAGTGCTTCACCCTTCCTATGGCAGGTTTTTGCTTGTTTGTTTTGTTTTGTTTTTTACTTTTTTACTGCCTAATCACAATTTGTGGCAAAAGAATGGACAATCTCCTCTCACATGATTAACTGCCTCTGAAAACCCGCAGGAGGGTCCACTATGGGTCGGTTCCGACTCAACGGTATACAACAACAATGATCATAATTTGCCAGCTCATATTAAATACTTGGTTTATAATTAGTATTTACTTTCATCATTAATCTAGTTATTAAGAATTAATGATCTATCTGGAAGTGTTGAGTTTCAGTGTTTCTTTTTGATGTCATTGGGTTTTTTTCCCCTTATTTGTTTGAAGATTTTCTTGAACTTTTCTTTTAATACGATCATTCTATGACATTTTGCAACCTATTTTCATTGAAATATTTTGCAGAGCTCCTAGAATACTTGGCAACAATGCTTTGAATCACAAATACAAAAGTAAACAACACTCAGAGAACATTTGAACAGACTTTGGCACCAGCTAAATAAATCAATGGAAAGACCCAGTCTGTTGCTCGAATCTACTACCTGATGACTAATAGAACATTACAGCACCTTGCTTCTCATCTTGCCATGGCCATATGGCTTTAGTTTCACATGATATCAGGCATACGTACATAATCAGTATCACACCCAAATGGAAATGAGTCTTGTTAAAACAAGTAGCTGTGAGAAGGACCTAATTATTTTGCCTTTCCTACACTTGAGTAGGTAGCTCTAGTGGCTTAGTGGTAAGGAATCATGATACCAACCCAAAGAGCTGAAGTTTGAATGCATCAGTTGCTCTGATGGATAATCTCCTGGGCCACGGCAATTTACTGCCTCTGAAAACCCAGTGGAAGGTCAGTTATGAGTCAGTCCTGATTCAATGGTACATAACAACAACTCATGTACTCATGACACAAAACTTGGCTATGGTAATCACATAGAGGTGATTATTTCAAATATGCCTGATAGAATTATTTTATTTGGCCACTATGAATATTTTGGAGCTCTGGTGTCCTGGTGGTAAGAATCACTGCAATCCTGAATGTATGCAGTGAATCTGGCGGCTGGCCATGGGAAAAGGATGGGCAGTCTCCTCTTGTGTAACTCACTCCTCTGAAAACAGGCTAGAGGTTCAGCTAGAGGTCATATCCATCTAGATGGGACTCAACAACAACAACTACAACAACAACATGAATAATTTATGTTGGTTTAGTACAATCACTAAACTCTTTGTGAATGAGAACACATCTTTTTTACTATGCACTCTACTACGACAGGTTGGGCTCTATGAGGAGAAGCATGGCGTTAGGATTGGTGGAAGATCTATCAAAAATCTGCGTTCTGCTCGCTGAAACTGAGGAGGACCTCATGCACTTACTGCAGAGGGTCAAGGACTGCAGCCTTCAATATGGACTGAGGCTCAATGCCAAGAAGACAAAGATTCTCACCACTGGACCAATCGGCAGCATCAGGATGGATGGCGAAGAGATTGAGATTGTTCACAGCTTCAATTTGCTTGGCTCCACGGTCAACACTCTTGGCACCAACAGCCAGGAAATAAGAAAACATTGCGATGGGGAAGTCTGCGGTTAGGGACCTCTCTAGAGTACTCAAGAGCAATGGTGCGCCTGATACAGGCCATGGTCTTTGCAATCACTTGTTATGCATCAGAGAGTTGGACAATGACTAGGAAGGATAGAAGGAGAATTGATGCCTTTGAGCTGTGGTGCTGGAGAAGAGTATTGAATGTACCATGGACTGCTAAGAAAACAAACAGATTAATCCTTGAGAGGGTTAAAACAGGATGCTCCTTGGAGGCAAGGATTCTGGGGCTCCGTCTGACATACTTTGGACATGTTGTAAGGAGAGACAGGTCCTTGGCGAGGGACATAATGCTTGGTAGGGTAGAGGGACAGCACAGGAGGGGAAGACCCTCTATGAGGTGGATTGATTCAGTGACTGGGGTAATCGGGATGGGTGTGTCAGAGGCAATGCGATTGGCACAGCATAGAGCAGGGTTTAGGGCTGTTGTACATAGGGTCGCTATGAGTCACAAATGACTCGACGGCACATAAGAACAACAGCTGGGAACATAGTGAGTTTGCAAATTCTTTTTTCACTGTAAGGTTGTAATGAAATCTTACATCATATATGTGATACTGTCTTCTTTTTTTTGTTCAAATCTAATGTAATTTCTTGTGATTTCCAAAATGTTTTCCTTTAAAAAATTTCCTTTCAATTTTTTTTATTTATTTTAATTTTGTAAATTTTTCTAGAATCCCCCCCTCCCCTCCTCAGGTAACAAGAAGTTTTGCTGCAATCCCGAAAGCACATGTTTCAAGGCCAACAGCTGTTCTGCCAGGGAACAATAGGCAATCTCCTCCCTTGTGATTAACTGCCTCTGAAAGCCCAGGGAGGGTCAGGTATGGTTCTGACTCTAAGGTACACATCATCACAATCATCATCAACAACAGGTCTTCAAAGTTTAAAATTAAATACACTAGAGACCTCTGATAGCCTAGTGGACAAGGAGTTGCAGTACCAATCCAAAGTCAGATAGTTCAAACCCATCAGCTGCTCCATGAAAAAAAATAAAAAATGAACAATCTCCTCCTTTGCAATTTTTAGTCTCTAAAAACCTGCTGGAGGCTCAGCTATGACTCTGTGATTTCTAAAAATGTTAATATTTCCTTTTGCATTCTTTTGAAGGAAAATGTGTTGCCCCTGGCTCCTTATTCTGTTATTGATGGCTTGTGTTCTTTGAGAAGCTGAATTGTTGTTGCTGTTGTTATGTGTCATTGTCATCTATGACTCATAGCGACCCTGTGAACAGTGGCTTTAAACCTTGTCCTATCTTAAGCCAACTCTTACCATCTCTGACACACCTGACCCCATTGCCACAGTCACTGTGTCAATCCATCTCATACAGGGTCTGTCTTTTCTGCTCTGACCTTCTATCTTTCCTGGTCCCTACTGGTGACATGCCCAAACTATATGAAACAGAGCTTCAAAATCCGTACTCCAAGGAGAAAATGAGTTTACTCACATTGGGGTGGTATAAACAAGAGGGCTCAGAAATTGTCTAGTTTTAAAAGAAAAAGAAATGTATTTATTTGAAGATCAATATTGAAAAGGAAGTTCTGGTGGCGTAGGGGAAGAAGCTGTGCTACAATCCCAAAGGCAAGTGGTTTGAATCCAGTAGTTGCTTTTTGGATGAGGGATAGGAAATCTTCTGTGCGATTTACTGCCTCTGAAACACTACTGGAAAGTTAGCTATGAATCTGTTCCAGCTTGATGGTGCACATCAACAACAACCACAGAGAAAACAGAAGAAATATTTTCACCAAGCTTTTGTGTGTAATACTACAAACAAGGAGCTCTTGTGGAGAAGTTGTCAGTGGGTTGTGATCCTAAGCAAAAGGCTGTGGGTTTTCAGTGGTCAAAAAATAAAGAAAGGTAGATGAGCAGTCTTCTCATCTTAAGACTTACAACATTGGAAAGCTAACGGAGGGTCACCAGGATGAATGGAGTGGTGGTCAGAGAATGAGTGAGACTGAGAAGAGAAGAAACATATTCGCCAACATTTTTTTTGGTGTGACACTACAAAATATCTTACTAAGAATTAAGTTTTAAGTTTTCCAATAACATGTAGATTGTCTATAAATCATTTCTAACACAATTTAATACTTGGAC
>NW_006399757.1:10032290-10033676 GCF_000299155.1 Elephantulus edwardii | reverse complement strand
AGACCCTCTATGAGGTGCATTGATTCAGTGACTGGGGTAATTGGGATGGGAGTGTCAGAAGCAGTGCAATTGGCACAGGACAGAGCAGGGTTTAGGGCTGTTGTACATAGGGTCGCTATGAGTCACAAGTGACTCGATGGCACATAACAACAGCACCATGGACTGAACTGTTTTTTCATAAAAAAAAAAAATATCCATTTCCTTGACTTGGCCATGATTCTCAGTGTTTCAGATTTAACAGTGTGCTATGGCCATTGTTTAACAATGTACTATGGTCATTATGTGATAGTTGCCCCCAGGCCTGATCACTTTTTGGGAAACCTGATAACATCTAAAGCAGCCAGATAACCGCTCCCCCCACCCCCATGGATCTTGATAAGGATCTGTCCTCTTTAGCCCTGCTTGTTTTTGTTGTTGATTGCCTTCAAGTCAAGCACCACACTGATAGGACTCTATGAACAAAAGGCCTGAAGCCCCTCTACAACTATTGACATTTGTCAATGTTCATAGAGTTTCTGGAAGCATGTTATTTAGGAAGTGGATGCCACTCCATGCTGGCCCTCCCTAAAACCCTTCCTAAAGCCCCTATTAAAGGAGGCTGTCATTGACTGCCAGCTCACCATTTTGACTCTCTTCACATGGGGTCAGATCCCTCACAAACCATGTATTAAAAGTCTGCCTGAGAAGCCAATTAGTTATAAAACGTTTAAGGGTGGAATGTTGTTGTTATAGCGACCCTATGAACGAAAGGCCTGAGCACTGTTCGCACATAGAGTTTCTGGAGGCAAGCCATTTTGGAAGTGAATGACGCTCCTGCTTCCAGGTTTGTTTTAGTCGGGAAGCTCCAGCCAACACTGCCCACCATGGGTAACCATTACCACGTTTGGCACATCAGTGTCCCAGTGTTCAGCATCACAGCAACCACGAGTTACTCTGTACAGCAACGCACAGACCAATACTGCCACAGCTCTTATCTGAACTAAGGGGAGTTATGTTAGGGGAGTAACCTGCCGCAGCTTTTATCTTTAAGATATGAAAGGAGATCTGGTTTCTTGAGGATATATTCCCAGTAGTGGAATTGCTGGGTCAAATGATATTTCTATTTCCAACTTTTTGAGAAAGTGCCATACTGTCTTCCATTTTACACTCCCACCAACAGTGAATAAGTGTTTCAGTTCCTCTGCATCCTTGCCAGCATTTGTTGTTTGCTGCTCTGTTGAATTTTGTTATTCTTACCGGGGTGAGATGATATCTCATAGTTGTCTTGATTCACATCTCTTTTAGAACTAGGGATTAAGAAAATTTCTTTATGTGTTTGCCATCTGGAACTGCCACCCAAGCAGAAATATGCAAACCCATGTTTATTGCTGCTTTGTTTGCAATGGC
>NW_006399757.1:10017756-10032058 GCF_000299155.1 Elephantulus edwardii | reverse complement strand
AGGACTGACAGGGGGGTTAGGGCGAAACCAAGAAAAGAGGGGATAAATAATGTACATGGCATTGAAACAGATGAGGGAGAGAACTGTATAAAAGAAATATATGATTAGGTATTATTGGCATGACAAAGTCCAGAATAAGAGTTGCATAGTAAAGTGGTCTGGGAGGGGGATGTTGCATAACAATGAAAGAACTTTTTTCCCCAAGAAAAAATGAACTGGGGGGGGAGGTGGGGCAGGGAGGAAAATGTGCAACAATGAATGAATGAATGAATGGAAATCCAAGTTCTTTATAAACTTACAATAAAATCTCAGAAAAAAGAAAAAGAGGAAAAATCAATGTAATAGGATTTTGTAAACAAACTAGTATAAACATAATATAAAATAGAATGTATATAAATGACGGTGTGAAGCACAATGGAAATAAAAGATTACATAAAACACAATTTATATTAATGGAATATACTGTAAAGGTATTAAATGAAAATCAATAAAAAATATTTTTTAAAAAGATACAAAAGGAGAGAGAAGGGGACCTCAGGGCCAGGAGCAGAGTGTATCTTTTGGACTCAGCTTCCTGCACTGAGAAGCTTCCTGACACTAGAGAAGGTCAAGAGACAGGAGATATACAAGGAATGCCGGAGCACTGAACCCACAGGTGTTGAAAGGTTACCCAAGGAATGCTGGAGTACTGAACCCACAGGTGTTGAAAGGTTACCCAAGGAATGCTGGAGTACTGGAACTACAGCTCTTCCTCTAGAGCTGACACAGAGAGAAAGCTTTCTTCCAGAGCCACCACCTTGAATTTAAGTATCAACCTCCTAAACTGTGAGAGTGGTAAGGAGCTGTGCTACCAACACTTAGATATGCAGTTCAGAGCCACCAGCTGCTCTGCAGGAGAAAGACGGGCAGTTTCCTCCTGTGTGATTTACTGCCTCTGAAAACCCACTGCAAGGTCACCTATTGGTCAGTTCTGACTCAGTGGTACACAACAACAAACTGTGAGAGGATACATTTCTCTGTGTTAAAGTCATCCACTTCTTGTATTTATGTTATAGCAATAGTAGAAAACTAAGACATAATTTGAATCCAAATAGGGGGTGCTTCTCTAACAAATGCATAAAATGTGGAAGTGGTTTGAAATTGGGAAATAAGCAAAGGCATGAAAAACACTTAAGTTTCCTAATAGTAAATGCCAGCATTGCCTTAAAGAGACTGTTGGTGGAATTAGGAACATCAAAGGCAATTTTGGTGAAGGCTCAGAAGGAAGGGAGAATTTTAACATAGGAGATTTCACAGTGAAAAGAAATAGCAGGAAAGCAAAACATACATTACCATCAGAAAAGAAGCTCTGGGAGCAGAACACATCCTTTGGAACCTGAACCCTGACCAGGGAACTTCTCAGTCTAAAAGAAGACAGTCAAAGGATGCCAGACACAAAGATGCTGAAAGAAGGTAAGGACTTTTCTTCTAAATGGAAAGGCAACAAGAGACAAACCTTCCCCTAGAACTGGCACTGTGAAGTAAGTCTTTGTAGTGCTGGAGAAAGAGTGTTAAACATATCATGAATTGCCAGGAGAACAAACAGGTCTGTACTGGAGAGAGTGAAACCATTTTGCTCCTTGAAAGGAAGGATTTTGGAGCTCTATTTCACATACATTGTGCATATTTCCAGGAAGTACCAGTTCTTGAAAAGAATACTATGTTTAGAAGGGTAGAGGGTTAGCTCAGAAGAGGGAGTCCCTGAAAAAGATGGATTAAAGCTAAGCCATTGTTCATAGGGTCACTATGAGTCATGGTTGACTTGATGGTACACAATAACTACAATAGCAGTAACAACAGTGTCCTAAACTGTGAAAGAATGCACTTCTGTTTGTTAAAGTAACTTTGTGGTATTTCAATAATAACAATAGTGGATAAAGAAGACATACAACATATTAAATCATGCAACATATTAGCATTTACTTTCAGTGTCTGAAAACAAGTAGTCTTAAATATGAAAAACATTATTGAAAAATTTCTTACTAATTATTAAGTTCAACATATGGCATATTTTATAATGGTCCACATTTTTTTTTGGTGCTTTCTAGAATATAGATGATTTGCCTCCTCCCTTGGAACAAAGTTCAACTCATCTCTTTTCTATAGATATTATAATGACGTCAAATACTGATTTAAGGAATAACATATGAGACTGTTACAGATGCTAAATAACATTGTTATTTAAGAAATTCACTGTCATCAGAATTATCAGAATGTGAGCTATTTTTCTCTTTAAGTATTCATGTGTGTGTCTATGTATGTGTGTTTTGGGTAGACCTCAAACTTTCAATGTACTGCATATATTTGGACGTTTCTCTTTCATTCTAGCAAATACCTACAGCTTGGAACATATAAGTTTTCATTAAACAGACAGTTATGTAACAAAAAGATATTTCTTTTTGCAAGGAACATCATGTGTAAACATCAAATTCATATTTATATGGATTTTTAAATTTGTGCTTATTTCTGTATATATATGACTGTTTATTAGCATTTAATTATAACTACGAAATATAATCTGTTATTTTTAGCATTCACTTTTGTGTTGGTCGTTATATTCACCATCTTAATATTTATTTCTTTTTCTTAAATTGTCTCAGTTTTTATTACCTGGTTGGTAAATTAACCATCTTAATCTTATTCTTTGACCTTGTGGCTTAAGCTTTTAATAGAAATTTTAACGTTTTAGAAGGGTTTGCTACCCTCAACTTAAATTGCTCTTTCACCTAAACAGTTACTTTGTAATCTACTTCAATACCACATAGCAAGTTTTGGTTTTATTTTTAACTTCCAACTAGTTAGACTCTACACAATCTTAAACTTTTAAATTATTTTCAGGTTTCTCTCAAAGGTGTGAGTGTCTGGGCAATGATAGTATCATTTGAATGATATAACACTGTAATTTGTCATGTGTTAAAGAGCTTTCACAGTACCTAGACAAGAAATAACATCACTTTAAACTATTTTTCCAAATAATATTTTATCCTTTGATAATACAAATCCTTTGACAAACAATGACTCATTGTTCTCATGTCAGAATAGACTCATAGCTGACCTTCCAACAGGTTTTCAGAAGCTGTGAATTGCAAGGGTGTTAGGGGTTGCCCATCTTTCTTCCTCAGAGCTAGTGAATCCACCTTTGGGTTGGAAGTGTAGCACATCATGCTTGGGAGGGTGGAGTGACAGCACAATAGAGGAAGACCCTCAATGAGATGGATTGATTCAGTCACTGGGGTAATGAGGGTAGATGTGTCAGAGACGGTAAGATTGACACAGGATAGAGCAGGGTTCCCAGCTGTTGTACACAGGGTCGCTGTGAGTCACAAGGGACTCGATGGCAGATAGCAAATGACAATGTTAGTTGCAGCACTGTGAGTTTGTTGAGGAGAGATATAATTAGTTAGACATTCTTTAGATGTGGTAAAAAGGCAGATATGGTGTGTCTTTCAAAATGAAAAGGAAACCTGGAAGAAAACAAGGAAAACATGGAAAACATCTCTACTTAGGTTTCAAATCTAAAAGTTTAAATTCGCTTTTCTGGTGCTCTGTTTTTATGGCAGCATTTTGTCCATTTTAGAATTTCTTCATAAACTGAAATCAGTAGTTATCTTGTTTAAATACAAATGACAAGGGACATATATTTCATGTTTATTGACTAAGAAGTTTGAAAAGTAAATTTGTTCCAATGGTATAAAAGACACCTGCAAGATTGGTTCCCTACTTAAAAAGCACCTGTATGAGACCAAAAGAACAATAATCAAACAAAAACAGGGGTAAGAAGATAAGGGAATGGAGAAATGAAAGTACTGCAAAGGGAATAAACAGAACACAACTAAAGAAAAGGTTGACACATCATGAAAAACGTAACTTTTGTCACTGAACAATTTGTGTGGAAATTGTCATATGGGAACCTAACCTACTTTGTAAATATTTACTAAAAACTCAGTAACATATTGTTAACAAATTTGTTTAAGATCACAGTGCCTGACGTATATCATAGATAAACAACAAATTATTGTTGAACTAATAATTGAATTTCAGAGAGAGTAAAATATCTTCCTATTGGTCAAACGATATATATTTCCTTCATTTGTGTTGTTTTTTTTTTTTTTACTTCATCTGTGTTGTCCTACAACTCAAGATATGAAAAACTAACCAACTAACTTTAGTTATATTGAAGTAATTATTCTTGTCAACAATAATAATTTTAGCTGGTCATTTATTAGCTATTCCTCACCAGCATAAATATTTTCCTTTTTTCCTGTCAGCATAAAATGTTATAAATTTTATTTTTACAGTGAACTTTTCTACAATATTTACAAATGGCATTCTTAAAAACATGAAGAAATGACCCAATTATAAACTACAGAGTAGGGCTTAATTAAAGCTAATTTAAAACATAGACTACTTTCCAAGTTTACGATGTAACACTTCATGTAGCCCCCATGGTCTGAAGATGTTGATGTAAATAGCATCTATGACATAAAGGCAAAGAAAAATATATACAATCTGATTGTGTTAAACTTCCTGAGCTCTGGGAATCTAGGAAACAACAATGATTCAAGACATTCCCCTACCTTTTGATTATTGCAAAGATCCAGCCTTCTTCTTTATATGACCTAAGATTCACAGATGCTGCCATTGCTTAACTAGGGCAAGACTAGAACAAATGCTCATTCTTTGCCACAAGAAAGATTAGTTGGGTCACTTTTCCCCACTGATCAATCATGACAAAATACTTGTTATCTGAACTGACCAAACTTTATGCTTCTCTCATTTCCCCAGGTCCCTGACCTTGGTCCCCTCATTCTAAGTCAGGATGCAACCCTTCCTTAATTACACCTCATGAGAATTGAGTGATAGCAAAGAAAGACATTTCCTGATTGGTTGTCCAATCATGACACCTACTTTCCCAAATTTGATTCTTTCTAGCTTCGTCTACCCTTTCCTACAAAAAATTGTTCCATCTGCTTAAGCTTTGAGACACTTGTATTTCATATGATAAGAATATTCTTACTGTAACAGTCTTTATCTTATTGCAAAAAATAATTTTGAATACAGATGGTTTACCTAAGCCAAGATTTGTTTTTAGTTTTGCATATATCCTCTTCCTATTTGGGACAGTGCTAAATATCTCATGAATTGCCAAAAGAATAAGTCTGTCTTGGAGAAAGTATGACCAAGGTGATCCTTGAAAGCCAGGATGATGAAGCTTCTTCTCATTTACTTTGGGGATGTTAGTAAGAGGGCCAGTCTTTGGAGAAGGACGTCATGCTTAGAAACATGGAAGGTCAGCATGCTTAGGAAGATGGAAGGTCAGTGTCAGAAAGGAGAATCTTCAATGAGATGGGTTGACACAGTGATTGCAACAATGGGCGAAGGTGGTTACGATGATATAAGACCATCGTAATGGTTACAATGGTATAAGACAGGGCAAAATACGTATCTGTTGTGTATAAGGTCTTTATAAGTTGCAGTTGACAACACATAACATTGTGGTGTTAAGAGTTTATTGTTCAAAGTGGCTTCCCTACCCATTGACTTTGACTTTGACACGTGGGTGGATGGGTGGGAATATTCAAATAAGGCATGTTAGGCAGTCCACAAAGGGATTAGATAGTCTCACCATGAAATTGAGACGATTCAATGGCAGATTTTGAAATCTCATCGCTAGCAAATTAAAAAAAAGAAAAGAAAAAAAAAAAAAGAGAGAGAAAATGCAGTGTATCCTTCAGGGCCAGAGATTCTTGCAGCAGCCAGACCAGGGCCTATGGGAGCAGCAGCCAAAGCAACCACAGCTGAGAACCAGAGACCTGAGATGACATTGACCTTGGGATGCTATGCCACGGAACCAGAGCTAAGAGCTCAAGTTTATTTGAATTCTTGAAAGAGGGGAAAACTGAGAGCTGAACTGAGAGCCCAAAAATATGATGATGATAATGATGATGCCAGTTCAAGGACTAAGGAGTTTCTGATTTAGGCCATGGTCTTTTTACTCACTATGAACAAAAGATCTACACCCTGTTTTATCCTGTGCCATCCTGGTAATCCCTGACATACTCGGGCTCATTACTGCCTTCACTGTATCAATCCATCCCCTTGAGGGTATTCTTTTCTTTTAGTGAACCTCCATTGTTCCAGGCATGATCCCCCTTTTCAAGGAATAGCCTCTCCTAACACCCTTGCCTCCAAGCAGCACTCTTTATACACTTTCTCCAAGATGTATACATCTCTTTGTTCTTTTTAGCAGCCAGTGGGATACCTGGCACTCTTCTCCAACAATGCAACCCAAAGGCATCGATTCTTCTTCTGTCAACCTTTTTCATGGTGACTGAAGAAGACACCATGCTCTGAATCCAGTGTACCTTCGTCTTTAAATTGACATCGTCGCTTCTCAGTACTTTGGAGACAGCAGACTCATCTTTCTTCACTCTACTGCCTTCTCCAGGGAGAGACTAAGACTGACTCCTGCCTGCGACAAAGCCTGGGCTTTCAGGGCCTTGCCTCACCTTTCACCACTACCTTGCCCAGGGAGAAAATGAGAGCAATGCCTGATGGCCTTAACTCTGACCTTCTGGACCTTGTACCACAGTCTTGTTGAGGGACCCCTACCACACTTGTCATGATACCTGTATGCTTGCTTCCCTTAGAGTTTGATCTTAGGGATAAAGTGATTTTTCTATTCGTTGCTTGTATTGTTGGAGTGTTTTGCATGCTACTGCTCTTAATAGCTTAGATATGTGTATACTTGCTTGTTTATATTCTGCTCTCAGGGATACAGTTCTTGTCTGCCAGATGCTGTACTAAATCAGAACCCCAAGATTAAAACAGACTAAGAAGAAGAATTTGCCATTCACTTCTGGAATGATAGATTTAAAAAAACCTTGTGAAAAAGATAATAGACAAATATTATGCTTTGGCATCTTTGCCTCCAAGGAGCACTCTGACTGCACTTTCTCAAAAGCATATCTATTTTTTCTTTTGTCATAGTATGATCTTCTCCAACATTACAACTCAAAGGCATTAATTCTTCTTCCATCACCCTTATTCATACATAGTAAAGCTCTCAGGCACATAGCAATTTATTGAAAAGAACATGGCGTGAATCAGCCACATTTTAGGGTTTAAACTGACATCATTGCTCCTCAGTGTTTGGAGAAATCTGTGGCAGGAGACTTTTCCAATAGAACAAATACATTTTTTTTTAATTTCTTGACTACTCATGCCAAGGGTGTAGATTGTGTAAACAAGTGAGAAGAAATTGTTGACAGTCTCAATCTTTTCTTCATTTATTATGACTCTCTCTGTTGGCCTGATGATGAAGATTTGTGTCTTCTTGATGTTGAGATGTAATTTATGTTAAAGTCTGTATTCTGCCTTCTGCACAACACAGGTTGTGGGTTGATGAGTCTTCCTCCTTCTGATGCCATATTTTTCTTCATAGAATCCAGGTGCTCGAATAATTTGCTCAGCATTGAATAAATATGAGATTGAATAAGTATGGAGAAAGAATACCTTTCTAATAGACACACTTCATCTTTACAAAGACACATAGGCTTCCTAATGTGATGTTCAACATCAAGAAGACAAAGATTCTCACCACTGGGAAAATTGGCAGCATAATGATAGACAGAGAGAGACTAACCTTATTAACAATTTCAGCTTGCTTAGTTCCACAATCAATATTCTTGGCACCAGCAGTAAGGAAATCAAAAGATGAATTGCAATGGGAATTCTGCTGTCCGAGACCTCTCTAAAGTCCTAAAGAGTAATGACATCAGTCTAAGGACCGAGGTGCACCTGATCTAGGCCATAGTCTTCTCAATTGCTTGCTATGTGTCAGAAAGATGTCTTTGAGAGCTGTGGTGCTGGAGAATAGTATTGAACATGGATGGCCAGGAGAACAAATAGGTTCGTCCTACATAGAGTGAAACCAGAGGCAAGGATTCTGAGGCTTCATCTGACATACTTTGGGCATGTTGCAAGGAGGAATAAGTCCTTGGAGAGGCATATCATACTGGAAAGGGTGGAGGGAAAACGCAAGAGGGAGAGAAAGACCCTTGATGAGATGGATTGATACAGTGATTGGCATAATGAGGGTAGGTGTGTCAGAGACAATAAGGTTGGCACAGAATAGAACAGGTTTCAGGCTGTTGTACATAGGGTCATGATGAGTCACAAGTGACTTAACCGCACATAACAACAACACCAACACATATTATATTTTAGTTTTATTTTAAAATATGGTCAGAATATTTTAAACAGAACACTTGAGTTAAAAGTGCTTCAATATATTTTAAAAAGCCATGATGAAAAATATTAGCTTTGCACATCTGCTATGTAAATTCTCACAGATAAGATCAATCTGTGGATATTGTTAAATAAGTTTGTTATTGTTGCTTGTGGTTTGTTTTCTTTTTAGCATATTTTACTTAAGATGCACGTTAATATACACACTTAAAGTGCATACTGAATGAATGAAAATTTACTATTCAACTGTTTAATGTTTTCCTTCTTTTAGTCATTTGCAACTTTATTTTCGTAACTCTATTTTTTATATTTACTAAAATTTGTTTTATTCTCTAATAAATAGATATGGTTTACTAATTCTTCTTTGGTCTTATTCATTGTTCAAATTCCAATGCATATGAAACAACAGAAACTACCATGGATTGGATCAGTGACATATAATCTTCAAAGTGGTATCTTTGCTCTTTAGTACTTTAAAAAACCTTAACAGTAGACTGGCCCAATGCAATGTATGATTTGATTTCTTAACTGCAACTTTCATGAGCTGATGAAGACAAAGGTGCTTGACTTGGCTCAAATCATGATCTTTTCAGTCACTTGCTAGGCATCTGAGAGACAATGAATAAAGATGACAAGAAAAGAATTTTTTTTTTTAAGTTGTGATGTTGGAGAAGAGTATTGAATATCCCATGAACTGCCAAAAGAACAAACAAATATGTCTTGGAGAAAGTGCAACTAGACAGCTCCATGAAGGCAACGATGGTTAAACTGCCTAACATACTACAGGCGTGTTGTTAGGAGGGTCTATTTCTTGGGGAAAAACATCATACTTGAAAAGGTGGAGAAAGAGAGGAAGACCCTTAATGAGATGGATTGACACAGTGATGCTAGCAATGGGCTCGAGTACATGGAAGATAGTGAGGATAGTACACGATAGGACACTGTTCAGAGTCATTGTTCACAGGGTTGCTGTTTATATTCAATACTTTGCCCATAGAATCCTTCAGTATTGCAGTTCAAGGCTCGAATGTGTTAGTCACTTCTTTTCAGTTTGAGAAATCCCCAAACCTGTTCTTCCCTTTTGATTTTCTAACTTTAGGTCATTGCACATTTCATTGTAATACTTTGCTTTTCAAATTGCTATTTAAAATACTCTGTTCAGCTCTCCTATTTTAAATTTGTTCCTTTTGCTCTAACTTCTCTCAATGGAAGAGTAAGTTTCAGTCTCTTCTGACATCCATTTTTGTCTTATTTTTCTTTCTTGTCTTTTAAATTAGCTTTTGCTTTCTTAATGGATGTCTCCTTAATGTCTCCCACAACTCATCTGGTCTTTGATCTTTAATGTTCAATGCATAAAGTTTATTCTTTTTTTATTTTTTTTTTTATATTTTGCTCTTTTTCGTGGCTCCTCAAGGGTCATTGGCTGCTTCACCGTGAAGCTGAACATCTCTTTCCCAGCCACTGGCTGCCAGAAACTCACTGAAGTGGACCATGAACGCAAACTTCGCATATTTATGAGAAGCGAATGGCCACAGAAGTTGCTGCTGACTCTCTCGGTTGACGAGTGGAAGGGATATGTTGTCCGGATCAGCGGTGGAAACGAAAAGCACGGTTTTCCCATGAAGCAGGGAGTCTTGACCCATGGTCGAGTTTGTCTGCTGTTGAGTAAGGGGCATTCTTGTTACAGACCACTGAGAACTGGAGAGAGGAAGCACAAATCTGTTCGGGGTTGCATTGTGGATGCCAATCTGAGTGTTCTCAGCTTGTCACTGTCAAGAAAGGGGAGAAGTCCATCCCAGGACTGACTGATAGCACTGTACCACGTTGCCTGGGGCCCAAGAGAGCCAGCAGAATTTGCAAACTCTTCAACCTCTCCAATTTTCCTCTCAAAGCTTCCTGAATTTTCTCTCAGACTTCCCTTCACTCTCTTAATGCTCCTCTTTTTCTGTTCATTTTTCTCCCATTGTTTCTGCTTCTCTTCTTTCTCTTTACATAGCTTCTCTCTCTTGGTTTTATCATTTTAAAGATAATTCTGTTCACTGTATTTAGGATTAACTGTGGGCTACCAGCATTGGGAGATCTGTAAGAAGGTTTTCATTAAACCAGATCACTGAGTATGATGGTGAGCAGATTCGTGACTCATTTTTCAGTTTGAGGCAACATGATTTATTGATGAATTGAACATAATTAAATGGAGCTAAGAAGTAAATCATAGATGACTTCAAGGTTTCTTTTGGACTGAGCGAAGTATAAATGGTACCATCATCAATCAAAATGGAAAAGATTCTGAGCCTAATATGTATGGCTGGAGAGTATGAATAGGACAAGAAGATCTTGCATTTTGGCAGTTTTAATTTTTACTTATTTCAACATCATCAAGAAGGGTAGTCTGGAATCCAGGGGAGAGATCGAAGATGATGATATTCACTGTATTGTTGTGGTGTACATGTCCCACAGTTACCCTCATGAGTCATGTCCTTGTAAAATTCCCTTCCTTGGAGTGTGGGTGGAACTTATGATGTGCCTATGACAAGCAGAATATGACTAAATGAGATGTCATTGCTGTAGTTATGTTTTGTTATGTAAGAGTATCTCAGCACACTAAAGAGAAAGACTCTCCAGCTGACCTTGTGTAAAATTCTATTGGAAATGCCTGTAGATAAGAGTTAATTTGCAGGCAGCTAATGATGAGTTACATCTGAGTGCAGCCTTCTGCCATCAGTAAGAAGCAGAGGTCTTCAGTGCTATAGATGCAAGGGAATAAATTTTGCCAGGTATCTAAGGCAACTTAAAATTTAATTCTTTCTAAGTTGAAACTCTAAGTGAGAATACAACCTAACCAACACTCTGATTGTTGCTGTCCATTTGCCGGCAGGGAGCAGCAACACCCTGACGGCGGTTAGTGTGGTGGAGACCCACCACTCCCGAGTGCTGCAGAGAGCCCACTCAACTTTAATGGGGATTGCTTTGTGATTATATACAGGTGAGTAAACAGGAAGACAGGATGGGGTGGATTTGCAGATGTGGAATATGTGGATTTGACAGGAGAACCTCAGCCCAGTGCAGACCACTGTCAGCTCAATAGATGTGGCAGCCATCTTCCTGGGTGGTGAGCTTTCTCAGCCAGCATAGCCAAACACAGAAGAGCTTTCTCTATCCCATGGTTAAGGGCTGATATGGGCCAGATAGGCTTGCACTTATCCAGAGGTAGGCAATCTGCCCCAACCAGAGGCCTCCTCCTCCTCAACATTCTCCAACATTTGATTTCAGTTTGTGATTAAGCAGAAAAACCAGCTAAGCCACAGGTAAACTCTTGACATGCAGAGACTGCTGAACAGCTTGTATTTGTTGTGCACCAGCAGAGAGCTAATACATAGGTTGTAATTAAAGTTGAGTTTTAAGTTTTCACTTTTGTGGTTATTATGTCCCATCGAGTAGTAGGCATCAATCCACAGTTGGCCCTCCAGTGAGTTTTCTGAGGCAGTAAATCACATGAGAGGAGATTGCCCATCTTTCTCTTCCAGAGTGGGTGGCATATTCTAACCTTATGCCTTTGAGTTGGCACTACAAGTCTTTACTACTAAGCAACCACATCTCTCTTTTTTTGGTTTAGGTGGTTTTTTATTTTGGATAGTAAAAATATTATGGGTAATAATATTTGGATAATATTTGAATAAGTATGGTAGTAATGTTTGGGTGGTAAGAATATTATATTTCTTCAGCAAAAGAGAGGAAGAGTTTCGATGAAGTAGATCTACAGTGACCGTAACATTGATTGTGTTCCGGTGTATTGTTGAGGATGATGAGGATGGCACAGGAGAGAGCAAGGTTCAGATCTGTTGCTCATAGGATCATTATGAGTTATAGCTGACTTCATGGCACTTAACAACATCATATTTCTTACAAGGAACCCTGGTGTAGTAGTGCTAGCATGATAACTAAAAGGATCACAGTTCAAATCCACCAAACACTCTGTGAGAGAAAGATGGGCAATCTCCTCCTGTAAAGATTTACAACTGGACTTGGAATTGATCGGAGAGCAGTGGATATAGTTTTTGTCTATTTCTTTTTTTTAATTTTCTTTTATTAATTTTAATGAAACTTTACAGAAATTTTGGATTTCTGTTCATTCATTGTTGCACTGTTCTCCCTGCTCACCTTCTCCTCCTGCAGTCTTTGAAAAGTAAAAGAAAAATTCTTTCATTGGTATACAATCCCCCCCGACCCTCACCCCCCAACTGCCCTGAGTACACTCCACTATGCAACCTTAATTCTGGACTCTTGTGATAATCATAAATACCTTATCATATATCGCTTTTAAATTGTTCTCTCCCTCATATGTTTCAATGCAGTATACATAATTTATCCAGTTTTTCTCAGTCTTACCCTAACCCTGATGTCAGTCCCACTCTACAACAGTGGCACCATACAGTATTTGTCCTTTTGTGACTGAGATATTTCACTCAGCATAATGTCCTCCAGGGTCACCCATTTTGAATAATATTGCATGAGTTCCTTGTTTTTCAACACATCATAGTATTCCATTGTGTGAATATACCACAGATTCTCTATCCATTCATTTGTTGATGGGCACTTAGGTTGTTTCCAACTCCTTGCTATTGTGAACAAAGCCGTGATAAACATGGGTGTGCATATATCTGCTTGGATGTCGGTTATGGTCTCTTTAGGGTATATTCTCAGTATTGGAATTGCGGGTCAAATGGTATCTCTATTTGCAACTTTTTGAGAAAATACCACACCATTTTCCACAGTGATTGCACCATTTTACACTCCCACCAACAGTGAATAAGGGTTCCTGTTTCTCCACAACCTCACCAGCATTTGTTGCTTGCTGTTAAATTTTGCTATTGTGACTAGGGTAAGATGATATCTCATAGTTGTTTTGAGTTTTTGTCTATTTCTTAATTTTACTTTCCACCATTTTGAACTTTTAGAGACAAAAAGTAAATATGATCAGAAATTTAACATAATAATTGTTTTGAAATATGCTTAAACTCATTCTCTCTTCTTCCTTTAAGATGACAAAATGAAATAGAAAAAGTAAAACACAAGCAAATAGATGATGAATTTCATATTATTAGGTACACTCATTGAACTATTATTAAAAATTACTGAAACAATACAAAAAATCTAGTTATAAAAAATTTGGCTACAGAATTCTAAATTTATTGCATAAGAGACAAAGAGGATATTTTCCACAATTTTTGTTTTTCCTGTTATATGTGAAACTGATCCAAGCTTCTCAAAAAATTGGATAATAATTAAGGGTGAAAAATAAAAATACTGAAAAACAATGTATGCAAACTTTACGAACTTTTTATGTAAACCAGTATAAAAAAAAAACAAAAAAAAATTTAAAAAAAGATGACAACATCTTTGATTTGCGGTATTGGTAAAAAGATCGGATATCCCATGGACTGTCAAGAGAATAAACAGGTCTGTCTTGGAGAAAGTGAAATCAGGATGATCCTTGGAGGCAAAGATGGTGAAGTTAGTCTCACATACGTTAAACATATTGTTAGGAGGGGTCAGTGTTTGGAGAAGAACATCCTTTCTGGAAATGTGGAGTGTCAGTGCAGGAAGGGAAGAATGAGATGAATTGACACAGTGACTGTAACAATGGGTTCAACTGTCAAAGTGTCAAAGATATTGAGAATGGCACATGATAGGACAGGGTTCAGAGCCGTTGTTCTTATGTTGACTATGAATATTAGGGAACTCGACAGGATGTAACACCAATATGTGAGACCTTCTGTAAGTTGTAATATTTTCTTTATAGTAAACTCAAAACCACATAGCCTTTAAAGCTGCTTCCAGGGGGGAAAGGAGAGAAGGGGGAAAAAAAGGAGCTTCCATAATTAATTCACTAATATTGACAGTATCTTCTTGTCATGTGCACTTGAGTTAACAATGACTCATAGCCAGAGATGGAGTTCCGCCACCAGACAGGCCGGGAAGAGACCCAGGAAGAGCAATAGTCAGCCATCCACCG
>NW_006399757.1:9991632-10010851 GCF_000299155.1 Elephantulus edwardii | reverse complement strand
GTCACCTTAATAACACATGGGTATACTTATCTTGTATATGATTATAGCTTTGCTACCTAATGCACTTCGTTTTCCTCTAAGATGTACTGACATCTTGTCTGAGATGTAATTCTCATTTTAGAAAGAAGTTCTGGAAAATATATATATTTGAGATTTTAGACTTTGGATATTTGAAATTCATGGGCTATAAATAATTTACATTAAATATTTTTTCCTAATTCCTTAATTGGATTTTATTTGACTGAGATATTATGCCCATTTTATAAGTTATCAGACTGAAAGTGAGATCAATAACATTTTCATCGTTCTCTAGAAATCAGCATTAATAATTTAATCTCAGATAGATGATTGACATTTATATTATTAAAAATTTGCCAAGTACATAGTTGAACACTTAAGAATTAATTGCAGGCACTACATTATTGATAAACCAATACTAGCTTGCTCTCTTGGTTTTGGGTTTGAATGTCACAAGTCATCTGTTTTTCCATGGTAGCAATAAGTAATTGTTCATTATTAAAGAAAAATAATAAAGGACATATTCTTTTATAAATACTTACTAACTCCTAGAAATTATATTAAGAATGACACATGCATAATACTTAATTATTCAGTGTTAAAGGGATGGATCCATTAATCAATCAATCATCCATTACATTGCTGATTATGACATCAATTTAAAGTGTACAATTTACATGTCACATTGGTTATTTAAATCTCTTTATATCTTGTGTAAATTATCCAAAGTAAAATAACAATTTGGATATTAATATCATTTATTATTTTTCTTAATTTTTTCAAGTAATTTACATATAATTTTAGTAAAAAAAGACTTGATTTTTTTAAACCAGCATTATTCCTTGCATATTCTTGACTTAAATTTGTAGTTTCCTTATTTTCCAATTTGGCTAAACTATATGACATTGCAATTTCTGGAGGCCAAAATGATCCAATGTGGGCAATTTTATTTAGTTCAAATTAATATAAGAGATACATCGAATGAAAATGATTAAATGTTTGTAATACTATTTATAATCCTCTAATACTGTTTATAATACTATAACTTGCCCTTGATTATCCTATGATCAATACTGTAAAGTTAATTTTTTTTCCCTTGGAAAAGAATGATCAATTCAAATTGCTAGATGAACATTATATTTTACTTCATCAATATAAACTTAGCTTCCTCAAGACTCCAAATCAATTCATCTAAGGTTAATCATATTGCAGACATTATTATTTACTGTGAAATAATATTTATCTTACAATGAAGATGTAATATTTCTACCTCCAAAGCATGTACAGAATATTCCTTCTTTTTTACATTTTTTATTTTATTAATTTTAATGAACATTTACAGAAGCATATTCCTTCTTGATTAATTATTTTGTCTTAAAAGCTTGATGAATGGTCAACCTTTCAAACTATTGCATTGTATATTCTGTGTAAATTTCTAGTTATTATACAAGTGGCCTAGCTTGATACAATTAATCAGTTTTGTTCTCTTCTTGTTTTATGAATTGTCAGGCTATAAAATTGGCCGTCTTCTGTAGTAAGCAAATAATGTATAATAAACTATAGTTTTATGTTATGCTTACATAAAGTACTGACTTACATATGCAGTAACTATTTTTCACTTCTGTTATTTCATTTTAACTAGAGGAGCACTTATATGGTGATCAGGAAAACAAATGGGAGGCAGCATTATTAATAATATCTAGTAAGCACTTTGTGTACTCTTGTAAGGTTAGTAAGGAGAGAAAGAAAAAAAATAGAAAATATTTTTAGCTTTTATTTTAAGTGATGAGTTGTTACCAGATACATAAAATCTTTTCATGTTTGTTTGAAAATAGTAATTTATAACAACAGATAAAGGGACATCAAGTAAAATATTTTAGAATGATGAGATACTTCTCATCATCAATTATTAGATTTTAGGATTGATACTGGTGAGGTCAGGCTTACCAACACCAGCAAGTCTATCAATGCAGTGTCTTCATAATGAATTTAGTAATACACTATAAGAGTAGAATAAACAGAGCTAGCTATTGTTAATTAAAAATTCCAAGTGTTTTTTCCAAAATGGATTATTCTCTGGTTAAATAAAAGAAAAAGAAAATATGACTATAAGATTAAGCTTCTAGTTTAATTTTATTTTACCAGAGATATTTCCAAATTTATTTTATTCTATTATAGATAGAAGAAATAGAAAGAATAAGAAGAATCAGATATAACTTAATAATGACACACATTTATTTGCATAATCACTGTTCAGCAATTCCTCTATTAACAGCAACAAAACCAACAGAATCATTATTTTATATGAAGATAGAACATTTATCTTTTCACTTCCCACTTATCTTCCTTCCTTCCTTCCTTCCTTCCTTCCTTCATTCTTCCCCCCACCCTTCTTCTTTTGAGGAAAAAGAAAATTAACAAAAGAAATAAATGAGTTGAGTAGGAAAGATAGGAAATATTTTTATTACTGAAGAGACTTTCAATGACACAATGATAGTCTCAAAGACAGGAAAAGATTTGTTAATTCTCTCACACGTATATTATGGAGGTCCTTTCTCCGCATTAACGCTGTTTGTGAGATGACAATGATCTGTCTTACAAATCCTTAATATTACTCTGTCTATCATTCTCACTGTAAGGCTCTTTATCCAATTTCACAGATGATAACTTTTAGTTTGTAAACCATTGGTTATCAATTAAAAGAAATCATCCAGAACTAACTGTTTGCATAGTGCAATTAATCTTTATATAGTCTAATCCCTATTTGATGAAGTGATCTGCATCAAAGTAAAAAGTATTTACTCTAAATCATACCTTTGGTGCACTGATAATCAATTTTTACTATCATTATGGTCATTTAGAAGAAAAGGGGGAAATATGATGTATCTCACATGTAGGCTATCATCCATCATTTGGAAAATTATACAGTTTTACTAGATGAGGAATTCTGAATTCTTTGCCTCCCTAAGCAAGGTCATTTCTGAATATAGAAATAACAGGAAAAATTAAAAACAAGAATGAATCATAACACACCTCAACTCTTTATTTAGTTATACTAATAGTTTATAAAATGTTACAGTAATCTAAAAAAAAGAAAAATGTTACAGTAATCTCTATAATAGAATACAGTAATATCATATCATAATCTCTAAATATCATTGCCATTAAGTTGAAAATAATTCATAGCTGTCCCTCTATTCCATGGCTGTAAATCACATGGGAGGACGCTGCTTTTTTTCTCCTTTGGAGCTGCTGGTGTATTCCAACAACCTACGAGTTGTAGCCTTTGGTTAGTGCAATTTCCCTACAAACTAAGTCATTGGTTACCTTATAACTAAACGCATTGCCATTGAGTCGGAACACGCTCATAGCTGATCCTCTACTGATTTATTAGAAGCAATAAATTTCATGGGAAGAGATTGCTCATCTTTCTCTCTCCTATCATATAGTGGATTCAAACTTGCCACCTTTGGGTTGGCAATGGAACTTTCTATCCAGTAGACCATTGTGTTGTTGATTGCCATCAAGTTGAGCATGATGCATAGTGACCCTCTGAACAAAGAGCCTGAAGCCTTTCTATAACTGTTGTCATTTATCAAAGTTCATAGAGTTTCCAGAGGCATGTTGTTTAGGAAGTATGTGCCACTCCTGCTCCCAAAGTAGACCACTAAAGCCAGGAATTTTCTTATAGCATAAAATGCTTGAAGACCTGTTTTCATATTCTGTAGCTACTCCTTTAAGACTAGCTCTCATTCACTTTTTTCCTTTGCCAATAAAACTTTATTTACAAAAGCTTTCATTCACATTTAAACTAGTGGTTCTGTGCTTTGTTTCTAGGGTGATATTTGACAATGTCTGAAGATAATTTTTATTATAATGCTTGGGAGTAGGGTGCTGCTGGAGTCTAGTGGGAAGAGGCCAGAGATGCTGCTAAATACAATACACAGGACTGTTTTCTAGAATAAAGATTTACATGACTGTGGTATTAGGATCTTTAAGAATGACTTTTCTAGCCATTGCTTTAGACCTGACCAGGTCTAATCAGGTAGGAATGTATAAGTAAGATGAGCCTTTGAGAGTTACCCACCACCCTTTCCTTCCCTGGTGGTGTGTTTTCCAGCTGCCTCAACTGTGGATCAAAATCTTCAACATCATCCATAGCTGTGATACCAACATAAGAGAGGAAGTTAAAGAGACTAGGGTCAGACTATGACAAGATATAGGTTAACAGAGCCAGATGGAAACATGGCCAGAGACCTTAAGAGGGTGAACCTCAACACCAGGAGAGAAGAAAAAACAGAGAAAGCAGCATGTGTCCTTCAGGACCAAAGAGATTCCTGTACCAGAGCTATCTTGCTATTGATTGAAAAGCTGCTTAGACTAATTGAGGGGCTGTATCTTGATTGAGAAGCTGAACTAACTGAAAGATTGTCTTTCTGTTGACTCTGTAGAGGACTGTTATTTATGGAACTTTCACTTTCACTGTGTGATATCCTTTCCCTTTCTCCTCTCCTGAACACCCTGATAAACCCCACAACTGAGAGTAAAAAGAGATTCTATAATGACTGTGTGGTCATTTGCAACAAATTTCAGACCATATAATTAGTAGAAGTAGATCGAGGAGTGGGAGCTGAGGGGCATGTCTGATTTTATAGAACTGTGGACATTGTGAATGGGCACAATTCCCCTCTGTGGAGTTGGTAGAGGTCAGCTTTAGCTGTCCCCACGCTTCTGTTGCTCCCTTCACAACAACTCAAAATTTTAAGTGTGCTAAAGCTGTTGTCTGATTCAAAATGGCCTATGCCAATTCATCTCAGCTCATCAGTGCCTCTTGTTGCTATGTGTCATCAAGTCACCTGTAACTTATAGCGACATTAGCTCTGAACCTGACATATCCTGAGCCAATCTCATTGTCTCCAACAGACTTAATCTCATTGCTCCAGTCACTGGGTCAATCCATCTCATCCTGGATCTTCTTCTCCAGTATTGTCTCTCCACCCTTCCAAGCATGATGTCCCTCTCCAAGGATTGATCCATTCTGACTATGTGCCCAAAGTATATGAGACAGAGCTTTAAAATCTTTGCCTGTATGTACTATCCTGGTTTCACCTTCTCTAGGACAGACCTGTTTGTTCTAGCAGTCCAAGGTTCAACACTCTTCTCCAACACCACAACACAAAGGCAATAATTCTTCTTCTATCACTCGTAGTCATTGTCTATCTCTCTGAAGCATAGCAAGTAACTGTGAAGACCATGGCCTGTATCAGGTCCAACTTAGTCTCCAGACTGATATAATTTCTTTTCCATACTCTAGAGAGGTCCTTGACACCAAACATTCCCAATGCAATATATCTTTTGATTTCCTGACTGTTGGTGCCAAGAGTGCTGATTGTGGAGCCAAGCAAGCTTAAGTTATTAACAATCTCAATCTCTTCACTGTCTATCATGAAGCTGCCAATTGACCCATTGGTGAGAATTTTTGTTTTCTTGATGTTGAGCTTCAATCCATTTTGAAGAGTACAGTCCTTGACCTACAGCAAATGCCTCGTGTCCTCCTCAGTTTCAGCAAGTAAGGTTGTGTCATTTGCCTATTGCAGATTGTTGATGAGTCTTCGTCCAATCCTGATGCCATATTCCTCCTCATAAAGTCCAGCTTCCCACATGATCTGTTCTGCAGATAGATTGGAAAGGTATGGAGACAGGATCCATCGCTGAAACATACCTTCCCTGATCCTGAACCTTGCAGCATTTCTCTGCTCTACTCTGACTACTGCTTCCTGGTCCAAGAATAGGACACAAGTGTTCTGTGATCCCCATTCTTTTCAAGGTTAGCCACAGTTTGCTAAGATCTACACAGTCAAGTGTCTTTTCATAGTCAATAAAACACAGACATTTCTCTGGTACTCTCTGCTTTCAGCTAAGATCCATCTAATGTTGGTTATGATATCCCTAGTACCATGGCCTCTTCTAAACCAAGCTTGCATAACAGGAAATTTTCTGCTGATGTACTGTTTCAGTCGTTTTCGGATAATCTTCAGCAGGATCTTGCTTGCATGTGATATTAATGTTTGGTAATTTCCACAGTCTGTTGGTTCACCTTTTTTTTTGGAATGGGAATAAATATAGGTCTCTTCCAGTCAGTTGTCTAGGTGATTGTCCTCCAGATTTCTTGGAATAACCTGATTAGCGCTTCCAAGGTAACATTTGTTTGTTGAAATATGTCAATTGGTATTCCATCAATTCCTGCGGCCTTTTTTTTTTGGTCAGTTCCTTCAGAACAGTTTGAACTTCCTCCTTTACCATCATTTCCTCTTGATCATATGTTGTTAACATGAAATTCTTCTGTGTTAGCCAATTAGTTTTTGGTATAATGACGCTGTGTACTCCTACCTTCTTTTGATCCTTCTTGGGTCATTCTATATTCTGTCCTCAGCAACATTAAGTAATATAACTCAAGTCTTGAATTTGTTTTTCAGTTCCTTTGACTTAAGAAATGCCAAGCGAGTTTGTTCCTTTTGATTTTCTGACTCCAGCTCTTTGCAAATTTTATTTTAATACTTTGCTTTGTCTTCCTGTGCTGCCCTTTAAAATCTTCTGTTCAGCTCTTTAATTTCTGGTTTCTTCAATCTATGTTGAAGATTGTAGTTCTTGATTTTCTACAGCAAGTACTTCAAGTTCTCCTTCCTTTCAGCAAGCAAGGTTGTGCCATCTGCATAACTTAAGTTGTTGATGAACTTTCTTTCAATCTTGATACCACATTTTTTGTAAAGTCCAGCTTCTTGAATAATTTACTCAGCAACAGATTCAGTAGGTGTAGAGAAAGGATACAGCTGTGACACACATCTCTCTTGGTTTTAAATGATGTAATATTTGGTTGGTTCAGACAATAGCTTCTTGATATAGTTAATAGAGATTTTGTATAAGGACAATTATATATTCTGAATGCTCATTCTTCTCAGCTTTAGCCAGTTTGTTATGATCCACATGGTCAAATGCCTTTGCATTTTCAATAACACACACACACACACACACACACACACACACACACAAACACACACACATTTTTGTATTCTTTGCTTTTTGTCAAGATCCATATGACATCAGAAGTAATATCCCTTGTGTCACAGCCTCTTCTAAACTCAGCTTGAACTCCGGCAGTTCTGTCAATGCACTATTCTAACCATTTTTGCATGATCTTCATCAATATTTTGCTTGCATGTGATATAAATGATATCGTTGGAACATTTTCACATTCTATTGGATCACCTTTCTTTAGGATGGGAACAAATACTGCTCTCTTCTAGTCAGTTGGCCAGGTAGCTGTCTTCCAATTTTCCTGGTATATACTGGTGAGCAAGTCCAGGCTGCACCTGTTATTCAAAACATGTCAATTGGTATATCATTGGTTTCTGAAGCCTTATATTTTTGCCAATGCTTTCCAACCAGCTTAAATATCTATCATCATCACAATTGATTCTTTTCTTTTATTCATAATTATTTATTATTAGTAAAAGGACACTGGAAGGATGAGGATGTGCAGGGGTTATGGAGTTGTACGATTTGATAGGTGGGGGGGCGGGCATTGAGAGATATAGGAAGAATCTGTTCTGGAATATAATGCATTTGAATTCTTTAAATAAACTGGTATAATAATAAAAAAATCTCCAAGGGAAAAACAGCAACAACTTTATCTACATTTGATTCTTAATCATATGGTATTTCCTGAACTACTTCAGTGTCAATGCCTATCTTGATGCATCTGCTTCCAACTATTACTCAAATGCATGTACCAACACTAAAGCCAAGATGTGTAGATTGAGGAGTTCTACCAACTTTACAGTTTGAAATTGACCAAACACATAGTTAAGATGCATGAATAATAATTGAAGACTGGAATGCAATAGTTGAAAACAATGTATAAGGAATGATAGTTCAAAATGATGGATACAGGGACAGAAATGAGGCTGAAGATTGACTGATTGTAATTTTACGTTTGTTGATTTATTCATTGTCAATGCCTCTATAAAGAAACACAAATTGTGACTATACACATGGACTTTATCTATGGATCACACAGGAATCGAATTGACTACAAGTGTGGAAAGAATCTTTTTTCCCCTTGGACAAGCAGAAATTTATTCTCTTTTATGCTTTAAGAAGATAGAAGTCTAAATCCAGCATGTCAGTTCTAAGGTAGATCTTTATTTTTTTTTAAATATATATATACATATATTTATGTTTTTACTGCATATTCTTCCTATTAATTTTCCCCCCATTCATTCATTGTTGCATACTTTCCACCCTGTCCACTCCTTCCTAAGCTCATTTCTCTCTTTGAAAAGAAAAAAGAAATTCTTTCATTGCTATACAAATCCCCCACCCCCCAAGTCCATAGTCTACTTTATATGCATTTTTTTCCCCTGCAGTCTTGTCATGAAAATAATACCTAATCATTGAGTTGTGTTTTTGGAGAAGCGTACTGGATATCCCATGGTCTGCTTAAAGAATAAACAACCTAGGTCTTGGGAAAAGTACAGTCAGAGTGCTCCTTGGAAGCAAAGATAGCAAAGCTTCATCTTTCATACTCTGGATATATAGGTAAGCCTATTTCTTGGAATGAGGCATCATGCTTGGAAAGATGAAAGGTCAGCTGAGGAAAGGAAGACCTCCAATGATATGGATTGAGAAGGTGACTTAATGGGCTCTAGTGTGTCAGAGATGGTGAGAATGGCACAGGGTAGTGAAGGGTTCAAGTTCGCTGTTCATTAGGTTCACTATGAGTGGTACTCAACTCAATGGTACCTAAGAACAAAAACCCAATTGCTTGAGGAAGAAATAGTTTTATAATAATGATAGCAGTTATTACAATATTTTTCTGTTTCTAGATAAGAGTGCTTAGATGGTGTATTCTTTATCACATTATACTGTTAACCCAAAGGTCACACATATCTGGGATCTGGAGTCTAGCTCTGCAGGAGAAAGATGCCATTTACAGCTTAGAAACTCAATGGAGGCCCAGCTAAGAGTTGATTCCCATTAAATGACAATGAGTTTGCATCTAAGGCAGATAATTTCCTTAAATAGTTAAGAAATACAGCAGATATAGAAGAATACTTCCTGGAAAAAAAGCCCAAAACTATACTCTTTCCTTGTCATCCTTATTCCATTTTTCCAATGGCAATAACTTATTCTGTTTTCTTGGATTCTGTCAGAGATATTTAATTTTATGGATATGTTATAACTTTTTTAATAGGGGTCCCTGGAAGCACAGTGGAATAAGCATTGGAATGTTAACGAAAATGTTGGTGGTATCCGTTCACTGGATGTTCCTTAGAAGCAATATGAAGTAGTTACTTTCATGAAAATTTTAGCTTGAGAAAGAAATTCTCTGGACTGTTCTACTCTGTTCTACAGGATGACTATGAGTTAGAATCTGCTCTATTACAGTGTGTTGGGAATTTGTTACAAAATTTATGTACCATTTCAATATAAAATAGTATTTTCCTAATTGTCTTTTGTAGGAGCCAGCCTCTGAAATGACCCCCATTGATCCTTTCCTTACAGAATACTTTCTCCTGCATAATGGGCATTCCCTTCTCATTGACCTGTGTGATAAGATATTGAGAAAATGAAGAAATTAGAGTCTTTGTCATAAAATACATTGTAGCTACTACTTTGCTTTCTTTTTGCCTTCTTGCTCTAGTAGAAGCCAGTTACCATATTATGAGGAGACTCAGATATCCATGGAGAGACCTTGCTAGGGAGGAACTGCGATTTCCCCCTCTCATACAACAGTAACTTGCCAGCAGTGTTTGCCACCCTTTCTGTTCAAGATAGCACAAAAAGAAGAGGGAAATTGCTTTTCTCATTTTACTGTTATGGTGTTGTGAATTGACAGTCCAAAATAGCGGTTACAGTCCATTGGCTTTGACTTTTTCCATATGGATAGGTGGGACTACCAGAAGAATTGATTGTAATGAATAGCACCTTGTAGGTGTGAGTATGCAAACAAGGTGTGTAGACTGCTGCTGAGGGATTGAACAGCCTGTTAGGTTTAAATTGAACAGGTGTAGTTAGAGGATGGGACTTAACTACAGAATGGAAGAAACGGTGTTCAGTTCATATCCCTTTGGACCATAAATGTAAGAGATTTCAGTTTGAGATTTCAGTCAGATTGGGGCCTAGATGAGAGAACAGCAGCAGTGGAGAATGAGGGATCAATGTGAGACAGAGCTGAATGGGAACTCCTGCCCCACAGTCAGAGTCAGGGCTGGAGGTCCATTGTCTGAGCTGGCTGGAGAACAAGGGTAGGGGAGATGTCCTGACAAGACTTCAAGAACTTTGCAGGTGGCTCTGTTGGCCTAGTGGTAAGAAGCCTCACTGCAATCTTCAAAGCATGCACAAGGGACAAGGATTGGCACTCTCCTTCTGTGTGATTTGCTGCCTCTGAAAACCTGCTAGCGGGCCAGCTATGGGTTGGTTCTTACTTGGCGCCTAGCAACAGCAGCAAAAGAACTTCTCAACATTCACCTAATGCCAGTGACTGAAGGTCAATGGACATTCAAGCATACCTGAGAAGCTATCCTGAATGAAGAATTGTATATTGTTTCTAATTTGAATCCCATAATTGTGAGTATCGTCTGTGAGTTCTTGTGGTTATCACAGTGGATTAGCAGCCCCCATAGCAGAGCATCAAGAACCCTGGGAAGGGCGAATGGTGTGAGAATTGGCAGAAGTAAGTGCGGGGAGGATGAAGGCATGCTTGACCTCCGGGGAAACAATTTTGTGCTGTGGATGTTGTGGCTGGGAATGGTTCTCCTGTGTGGAGTTAGTGGAGGTGAGAGGTGGCCCCTTCATGCTAACTGCACTGTTCTTACTGTTAAAAAGAAGAATCTTACCAATAGTTGCAATTAGAATAAAACATAATGTATATTTCAAGAGTTTACTTTTTCAAATTCATGGGCTGTTTTGCAGTGGGAAGCATCATCACTTTGTCAAGAACTATTAACATATAAGAGCAGATGATTATTTATGTAATATTTTTGCCACATTTTGCCTTTTATTTCCTTGTAATACATATATATTTTCCCAAGGAAAGACAAAATGAGGAACAAGGTTCCAAACTTTATAATTCTCTTTCCTTTGTCCTATTGTATCAAATTCAGTGGTTTATTTTACTCATTTCATGGTTATATCAATTTAAATAGAAAGAGTCACATCTACAAGTCCTTGTCATGTCTAATTATTTTGTGTATATATTTATGCAAGTCATTATTGTTAATGAATTTTGATAAACATTTAAAATACTTATCATAGATTACTCATGTTGTTATATTATTTAGTCTTTTATGTTCCGTTTAATTGCTGTTAATTGCTAATTTTGACTCAGAAATACCATGTGAGAATTAATTGCTCAGTAGGGTTTTATTGACTGTAATCTTTATGGAAAGAGATATCCAGGTCTTCTTCCTGGTAAACCACTGGATAAGTCTGAACTTCCAACCTTTAACTGAGTAACATAGAACATAACAATTCTCCTGTTCACCATCTAAAAACAGTTTTATGCCAGAACTGATGAAGAATTGTTCCATTCTCACCTCAATGACAGTGTGCATTTGTTCCTTATTTATTATTTCATTATCTGAGAGGAAGTGTTGGTGGTGTAGGAGATAAAGAGTTTGGTTAACCACAGGTAGTGTATCTCTGGTAGTTGAATCCAACAGCTCTGCAGGAGAAAGATGGAAAAATTTCCTCCCATGTCATTTAGTCTCTGAAAACACATTAGAGGGTCAGCTATGACTCGAGGGCAAGGGGTTTTTTGAGTTTATTATCCAGCAGTTTGCATTTATAACAATAGTGAAAAAAATAGTTTAAAAAGTACTAGTCAACTATTTTGTGCATTAATGATGTATATGTGGCAGTAATGAATATCAGGATGTTAGGTGAGAATAACACTAGTTGTGATGGCTAAGTCTGTGTCACCCAGGCTGGATCATGATTCTCAGTGATTTGGCAGTTATGTAATTAATAATGCAATTTGACAGTTACATAAAGAAGTGGTCATTTCACATTTTTATAACCTGATAGTCATCCTCTACTTTTACATAATGCTGATTTTCCAAATAATAACCTGGTTTTGGAATCTAAACATGCTGATTTAAGAGAAGTAAGTACAGTGTATACATCCACACCATCCCTTTCTAATGATATACCAGCAAAAGGACACTCTAAGACATTTTCTCAAGGTTTTAGCATACTTTATATAACTCAGCAATGTGGATTCACGTATTACTTGACCCCTTTATAATTCTGTAATATTATCAGACCGCAATCTGACTCCAGCAATGAAAGTAGATATTTCAGAGTCATAAGCAGGAAGATAATCATGACAGTCTGATATACATATGAACGCCTTGCATAAAATTTGTTTCAATGGCTGTAACAATACAACTAAGTTTTCTGTCAAAAGTTTGGAGTCTCTTTCTTGTGTATCATTATAATTAATTTATTATATATATGAAGTTATTTGTAGATGCTAAATATAATAAAATTTTAAAATGAGTGTAGAATTTGATTTCGATGCATTTACGGTGTAAAGTATCTTATTGCGTCAACTGTTCCCTTTTGCCCTGTAGCAGCCTGTTCTCTTCCACCAGACCTAATCCCTGCCAACTGTGCACTTAATCTCTTATGCTTTGGCCTTGAATTTTCTGGCTTTTTAATGGAAACAGAATTAAGCAGTATGTAATTTTTTGTTCTTGACTGCTTTCAGTTAGTTAGCATTATGATTTTGAGATTTGGACATATTCTTTCATGTATTAGTGTATTAATGTATTGGTTTACAGTTTTAGGTGAGAGTTTATTAAAGACAGGAAATAATTTGTTTAGCCATTAACCAGTTGATAGGCATTTTAGTTGTTTTCAATTTTTGTGTACAATGAATGAAATTATTACTAATATTAAAGTACTATTTTTTTGTGAATGGACATGTTAATTTCTCTTGCACAAATATAAAGTATAAGGATAATTTAGACATATGCTTAATTTCACCAAACTTGTCCCAATGTAGGTATATCATTATTCCCACTGTCAATGGTCAAGAGTTGCTATCCTCTTGAACAAAATGTCAGCATTTGTTACTGTCAGTTTTTTTAATATAAGCCATTTGACTTGATATATAGTGATGTTGTTTCAATTTACATATCTTTAATGATCAATGATTGAGTCTAGTGGCACTGTGGTTAAGGCATTTGGCTGCTAACTGAAATGGATAGTTGGCAGTTTGAATCTACCAGTCAATTCACAGGAGACAGATAATGCAGTCTGCTTCCATGAAGAATTACAGCCTTCAAAACTCTAGGGGACAGTTCTACTACGTCCAACAGTGTCACTGAGCTGAAATTGACAAACTGGCAGTGGATTTTAATGACTTATTATACTGAATATTGATCTTGTGCTCATTTGATGCTCATCTTTTTCCTTTTGTGATAGTGTGTCCCAGTTCTTCATTCATTTATCAATAGGATTGTCTGTCCTCTAATTATAAAAAATATATATTAAAGGATATACATTTATATATATTAACATGTATGAATGTATATAGTCATTTATCAGATAAACATTTTTTTTTACTGGTATTATTCTTTTTGTTCTCAGATCCAACCCAGACTACTGAAATATGTTACGTTTCTTGTCTCTATAAATTCTTCTGATTGATTATATTTTTTGTTATATCTTGCTTTTTATAACTTCAGAGTTTTAAAGATTATCTGTCAGATAATTTTTACTATGCTCTTCAGTGTGGGTTTATATGATGTTTTCTTATGATTCCCCTGGACGTAAGGGTTTTATGGTGAATATGAGATGTAGCACTGATCTCAATACATCCTATGAGAGGGTAATGATATTAAAATGTATCATTACTGGTGATCTTAATCTTGGTCACTTGATTAATGTTATATCTGTCAGATTTCTCCACTATAAAGTCATTATTTTTATCTTTATATTTTCTGTTCTTTGGAAATAAGTCATTAAATCCAAACCGTATTCAAGGA
Organism: Elephantulus edwardii; assembly: GCF_000299155.1. NCBI lineage: Eukaryota > Metazoa > Chordata > Mammalia > Macroscelidea > Macroscelididae > Elephantulus > Elephantulus edwardii. The sequence goes on along the minus strand of NW_006399757.1, from coordinate 9,996,779 downwards.
GTGTGTGTTGGGGGGACTTAAACTCCTCTTCTGGAGGGAAGAGCATAAAAATTTTTGTATGCTTAGATTAAAATGCTCTAAAGTACCCTGGCATGTTATCAGGAGGGGTTAGTCTTAGGAAAGGGCATCAGACTTGGAGAAGTAGAGTCAGCAAAGTAAAGGATGACCTTCAATAAGATTGACTGACATAATGACTGCAATGAGAGATCAAAGGACAGCAAAGACAGTGAAGACGGCAAAGGGTTAGGCACCATTTTGACCCATTATTCTTCATAGAGTTGAGCTAACAACAACATGTTAAAATAATAATTTATTTATACACAAACATACACACATACACACACATTTATGAGAAGATATTTTGAGCTTATGTAACTATTCTAATTTTCCTTGTGTCTATAAATTTTAGTATTCAGAAGCAGTTAATTTTTTTCTCTCAAAAAACCCTTTATGGTCTTCAAGACCTAGGATAGGATCATTTGTTCGGACGTTTGGACACTGAGAATATCCAAACAACAAAATTTAGATGATGATGTTGGCTTAGGGCTCTGGATCATTTAGTACAAACAGGGTAGAATGGATTATAATAGCCACTGACAAGTTTATTTTCTGTTTGTCTATCTCATGGTGAAAGAATCGTAAACATTTTTATATAAGAAATATAATTTACTCTCTTAATTATCTAGGGCTACTATACTAGAAATGAGGAGGTCTGGTGGCCTAGTGGCAAGAAGCTGCATTTAAATCCCAAAGGTACACAGTTTGAGGCCACCAGCTGCTCTGTGGGAGAAGGATGGGCAGGCTACTCCCATATGATTAACTGCTTCTGAAAACCCATTGAAGGATTAGCTATGGGTCAGTTCTGACTCTGCAGTACACAATAACAACAGTACTAAATATAGCACAAGTGAATAGCTTTTACAAACAAATTAATTTTCTTACAGTTTAAGAGGCTAGAAGTCTGAATTAAGAATGTTGCATCTGAAGGAAGGCTTTTGCTTTCTGTTGGCTCTGGAGAAAAGTCTGTCTCTTCTAAATTTGTGCTCCTGGGCAACATTTATGTGGCTTGATGTCTGTCTTCCTCTATTCTTTGAGCAATGTTTCTTATCTGTAGCCATCATTATTGCATTATTATTAGAATGTATATACTAATATTATATATACATGTATGTTTACATAGGGTATGATGGTATGATAGTGTGTTTGTACACATATAGATGAATACAAAGGAATAAACATATATATCCATATACGTAAAAATGCCTACTGATATTTCTTAAATATATAATTACATATAAAATATTTATATTTGTATTTTACACACATATACACATATAAATGTGAGTTCATGCTAATAATATTTACATCTTTATCACCATTACAGAAATTATTCCATCTTCCCCTCTTTTTATTTGTAACTTCTTCCTGTGACATTGAGAAAACTGATTCTCTTCCTAAACTGTGGTAGGTAGAATTAGAAACTGACCTTTCTGATATTATTTTGCCCTCTGGTAATTATTTCTCAGGATTAGATTGCATTATATAGCCAGAGGGATTTTTGCAAATGAAATTAAGTGACTAATCAGTTGACCTTGCAATAGCAACATAATGCAGGAGGGCCTAAATTAATCATTTGAGCTCTTTGAGTGCAGAAAATTTTCTCCCTCTGATTGTAAAAATTTCAAATCATAAGAAGGTTAGGGGGAAACCAGAAAAATAGTGGATAGATAATGAATACTGCATTGGAATAAATGAAGGAAAGACTTGTTTTAAAAGGAATATATGATTAGGTATTCTATGTATGACAACTGTCCAGAATAAGAGGTGAACTGCAAAGTGCATTGGGAGAGGGGGAAAGGAGAAGGAAATTGTGGAACAACAAATGATTTTTTTTTTTTAAAGAAAGTAAACTGGGTAGGGGGAAGGAAAGGGGAAGGAGGGAAATGTACACTAATGAATGAGTGAAGTGGACTGGGGGGATTGTATAATAATAAAACTATTTTTTTTCTTCTTAAAGAGAAAAGTAAATTGGAGGCAGGGGAGGAATGGGCAGGGAGGAAAATGTGCAACAATGAATGATGGACATCCAGGTTCTCTGTAATCTTCCATTAAAATCTCAATTAAAAAAAAGAGAAAAGCCAACTTTTCTGTAACATGTTGTTAAAAATCACAATAAAAAGAGTTATAAATTTAAAACCTAAGAATTACTTAATGCAAAGGAGGAGCTCCAGTTCTGAGATGGTTAAGGCTGCATGGAAGGAGCAGAGAGCGGCCACTGGGAGCTGAGATTGACACTTGACTGTTAGCCAGCAAACAGATGGGAAGCCCAACGAATGGAATTGTGTTTCCCCAAGTTGCCAGATAAATCTCAGCAAAGCCAACTAACACTTTTGTTTCTGTTGTTATCGTTGTTACCTGCCTTTGAGTCGACTACAACTTATAGCGACCCTATGAACAACAAATTTTCCTCTGCTATCATCAATGTGCTATACACTCAAGCACATTGTTACAGTTACTGTGTCAACCCATCTTTTTGAGAGTTTTTCTTTCTTCATTGACTTTCCACCTTTCCACATGTGAAGTCTTTTTCCACAGGCTAAACAGACCCTCCTAACAGGGAATTCAAAGTATATGAGACGAAGTTTCACCATCCTCACCTCTAAGGAGCGCCCTGGTTGCACTTTCTCCAAGACTTATTGGTATATTCTTTTGGCAGTCTATGGGATATACAGCACTGTTCCCCAGCACTACAATGTGAAGGCATCAATTCTTCTTCTGTTTTCCTTCTTCATTGTCTAATTATCCTCTATTTTGTGATTTTCTCTAGGAAACCCACTAGTTATAAGTCAGTTAGTTTCAGCTCAAAGACAATGAGCTGAGTTGATGAAAAAAATTGAAAAAAAAATCACCAAAACCTGTGATTTCTCACATTCTACCACAAGTATTTGCACGAAGCAATGACAGTCTGAAACAACAACAAAAATCAAGCAAACCTGCCTGGAAAAGAGAACAGAGTAAGCGGGCATCTTAATGTTACTCTCTAAATAGTAGTGTGTAGTCCTTTGCACTGCTAACTGTAGGTCAGAGAATCTTCTATGGCTTTCATTCCCTGGTGGCTCTGTCAGATCAGGAAAGGTGGGAAGTTGTCGCTCCTTAAGATTTACAATCTTGAAAACATGGTGGAAGCTTGCTATGAGTTGAATCAACCAGAAAACAGTGAGCGAATGTGAGTGACATTACTGTCACAAAGTGTCAGACTTTGAGAAATGAATGTTAAGTGTCCTGTGTATGTATACAACTAGTAATAAATAGTCATAGTTTAAGAACCTGTCCTAAGTAACTTTGAGAAAATAATGTTTACTGGATACTACAAGGTTAAAAAGAAAAAGAATTATTCACAAACACTATTCTCTATTTGTTAAAATTATTTTTCACTGTAGTACAGAAAAACAATTTTGAATCTAAACTCATACTGGAATTCAAAACCAGTCAGTACTTTTCTTTTTTAAATGGAACTTTATGAATTTTCATGTCATCCTTGAGCAGGGGCCAATGCTAATCTTCTCTATATTGTCCCAATTTTCGTATATGTGTTGCTGAAATGACCACAAGTTAGTACATTTTTTGTACTAGTATGCTAAAACCCAAGTTTTTTGTTGTTGTTGTTATGTATGGATGAATCGCTTGTGACTCACATGTACAACAGCTATGAATCCTGTTCTATCCTGAGCCAACATTATTTTTTTTCTGACACACCTACCCTCATTACCCCAATCACTGGGTCAATCCATCTCATCAAAGGTCTTCTTCTCTTGTGCTGTCCCTCCACCCTCCCAAACATGATGTCCTTCTCCGAGGTCTGGTTGCTCCTTGCAACACGCTCAAAGTATGTCAGATGAAGCTTCAGAATCCTTGCCTCCAAGGAGCAGTTGGTTTTCAGGTTTTCACCCTCTCTACGACGAACCTGTTTATCATCCTAGCTGTACATGGTATATTCAATACTCTTCTTCAGCACCATAGCTCAAAGATATCAATTCTCCTATCATCCCTAGTCATTGTCCAGCTTTCTGATGCATAGCAAATAATTGTGAAGTCCATGACCTGGATCAGTCACAACTGTCTCCAGACTGACATTGTTGCTCTTCAGTACTCTGGAGAGGTCCCTGACAGCAGACTTTCCCAATGTAATCTATCTTTTGATTTCCTGGCAGCTGTTACCAAGAATGTTGATTGTGGAGCCAAGCAAATTGAAGCTGTTAACAATCTTAATCTCTTTACTATCATGACACTACCAATTGGTCCAGTGGTGAGAATCTTTGTTTTCTTGATGTTGAACCAATTATCTCATTAAGCATCTTAAAATAATATTTACTACCACATAGTTCTGTAGTTATAAAATCTGAATGGAATGGACTAGGATCTCTTGTTTGCATTACTATGACTAGAATAAAAATTGTGGCTACTACTGAGAAGAATGGGAATCCCAGAACACTTAACGGTACTCATGAAAAACCTATACCTAGACCAATAAACTGTTGTCCAAACAAAGCAAATGAACAATTAACTGTATGGTTTAAAATTAAGAAAAATGTGCATGAGAGCTGTGCTCTTTCTCCATATCTATTCAATTTGTATGATGAACATATTATTCCAGAAGCTGGACTTTATGATGAAGAATGTGGCATCAGAATTGGAGAAAGACCCATAAACAACCTTGTGTTATGCAGATGACACAATCTTGCTTGCTAAAAGTGTGGAAGACTTAAAATGCTTGTTGCAGAAGATCAAAGACTATGACTTTTAATATGGGTTATATCTCAACCTCAAGAAAGCAATATCTACACCAATGGCCCAATAGGCAACATTATGAGGGAGAAAAGATGGGAAAATCAACAATTTTCATCTTGCTTGGATCCACAATTAAAAGATGGACACACACACACACACAGAGTTCTCTCTCTCTCATTCTCTGTCTTTCTCTAATAGTTCTTCTCTAAAGAACACTTGCCATCTGCATAATGTAGCAATCAAGGTTGTGTCATATGGATAATGTAGGTTATTGATGAGTCTTCCTTCAATCCTGATGTCACATCCTTTTTCATAAAGTCCAGCTTCTCAATTTGCTTGTTGTTGTTGCTGTTATGTGC
>NW_006399757.1:9984388-9991302 GCF_000299155.1 Elephantulus edwardii | reverse complement strand
CCATGGTACATTCAATACTCTTAGCATACAGATAAAATAAGTTTGGAGAAAGAACACAACCTTGACATACACCTTTCTTAATTTTAACAAATGTAGTATTTCCTTACTTTGCCCAAACAACAACCTCTTGTTTTAAGCACAGGTTTTGCAGAAACATAATTAAGTAGTTTGGGATTTTTATTCTTCTCAATGTTAGCCATACTTTATTATGATCTACACTATCAAATGCCTTTGTACAGTCAATAAAGCACAAATAGACATTCTTCTGATTCATTCTTTGTTTTCAAGCAAGAACCATCTGACATCAGCAATGATATCCCTGATGTCATGACTTCATTTCTGGCAGTTCTCTCTGTACTTTTCTAGCCATTGTTGAATGATCTTCAGCAGCATTTTATTTGCATGTAATATTAATGCTATTGTTTGATAATTTCCACCTTCTGTTGGATCACCTCTCTTGGGAATGGGAATAAATGTGGATCTCTTTCAATCAGTGGGCCAGGGAGATGTCCTTCACCTTTTCTGGCAAGGGCTGATGAGCTCATCTGGAGTTAACATCTGTTAGTTGAAATATGTCTATTGGTATCCTATCAATGCCTTAAGTACAGTTTGAACTTCTTCCTTCATTACCACTGACCTTTGATTATATGGTACTTCTTGAAATATTCAGTGTCAGCCAATTCTTTTTGATACAGTGATTCTGTGTATTCCCTCTCCCTTTTTTCCCTCCTGATGCTTCATGAATCATTCAAGATTTGCCCATACCACCTCGAAGTATTGTAATTTGAGGCTTTAATTTGTTTTTCAGTTCTTTCAGCTTGAGGAATGCTGAAAGAGTTTTTCCCATTTTATTCTCCAATTCCAGCTCTCTTCCCATCTTGCTATAATATTTTGCTTTGTCTTTTTGAGCTATCTTTTGAATTTTTTTTTTGGTAAGGTTTATAAACTATTTATTAACAGACAAGGCCTACAGACTTATTTCTTCTTGGACACACCTACAGTACAGCCCAATGCCCAGTGGTCTTGGTGTGTTGGCCTCGAACTTGAAGGCCCCAAAACTGGCATAGCCCTCTCTGGGCACGGATTTTCTTCAATTGCTCAGAACCTTACTGTATTTCCCATCTTTCACATCTTTTTGTCTCTTCAAGAACCAGTCTGGAATCTTGTACTGACATGGATTCTGCATAATAGTGATCACACACTCCACCTCTTTTTCACTGAGCTCTCCTACCCTTTTGGTGAGGTCAATGTCTACTTTCCTCAACACTACATGCGCATATCTTTGCCCTACACCCTTAACGGCAGTGATGGCAAAGGCTATTTTCCGCTGCCCATCAAGGTAGTGTTGAGTACTCGCAAAATGTGCTAGAACTTCGCTGGGATCACTAGAGACATGGCGGTGGAGTGTAGGATCTGGTGGGAAGAGTGAAATCTTCTGTTTTGTTCTATTACTTCAATATAGCTTTCCTTGATGGTACATGCTGGTGTCTGATTCCCAGGGCCTAGCAAAAAAGGGATCAAGCTTTCAGGTCGGTGACATTGGATGCCTTGCCTCCTGCTTCTGAGAGCTTGTGGGGCCTGAGATTGACTCTGGAAAATGGGAGGTAAGGAACTGCCGTGGCTTGACATTTCTGATAGGGGCGGGGGAAGGGGGTGAAATATCTCTTTCCTTTGTTTTGGCTTCTTGATGCTCTAGTGCAATTTTCAGAGTCTCTTTTGGTGTTAATTTTTGTTTTTCTTCTCTGTCTTTGTGTTTTTTGGTTTTTTAAAAATTTTTTTTTAAAAATGTTTTTCTTCTCCTCTGTAATAACCCGCTTCTCTCTTCATTGATGATTTTGTTGATGTCATCTCACAGCTCATCTGGTCTTCAATCATTGATGCTCAATATTTAAAACCTATTCTTACAATGATTTTTTTTTTTTTTTTTGCTTGTGCTGCAGCCTTCAAGGCATCCCAAAATCTCTTTTCGGCCTTCAAAGGCTGGTGCAGAGTCCCAAAATTCGTCTCTCTTGGTGCGCAGTTGTCCATCTGTCATAGGATAATCGCTTTTCCATTTTGGTTTCTCCTTTTTCAAAGGCTGGTTACGACCTAAAGCAACTCCAGTGCCTTCCGAGTTCTCGTTGAGGCTGCCGGAGGAGTCGTGCTGGGCGCCCACACACCCTCCCGTGGGGGACCCCGGCGCCTTGTCTGCCACCTCTGAGCACTCGTCCAGGCCCGCCGCCGCCTCAGCCTCCTCGGGTGCCCCCGCCTCTGAGCTCTGGACAGGGGCGCCGCTCTGCTCGCCTGTCGAGGCCCAGCCTCCGCCCCCCTCGCCGCTCCACCCACCGCCTTCTTACAATGATTTTTAAACTCAAGTAAGATAGACTCAATATTATACTTTGGTTCTCATGGGCTTATTTTAACTCAGCCTCAATTTGAACTAACACATAAGCAGTTGCTTCTCCTTAGAGACTAGTTTTTGACCGCTGATAATGATCTCCAGCAATTTCCTCCACGGATGTAGTCAATCTGATTCCTGTTTACTCTATAAATTGAGGTTCATGTAAAAAGTGAGGAGGATGCGCTTGCTGAAGAAGATCAAAGAATACAGCTTTTAATATGATTTGCATCTCAACATCAAGAAAACAAAAATTCTCACCACTGGACTGATAAGCAATGTCATAATAGATGGAGAAAAGATTGGATCTGTCAATGACTTCATTTTACTTGGATTCACAATCAACATAATTGGTACTAAGAGTCAGGACTTCAGTGGATGTACTGGGAAAGTCTACAGTCAGGGACCTCTCTAAATTATTGAGAAACAAATATGTCCGTTTGAGTAGCAAGGTGTGTCTAGTTCAGGCTATAGTCTTTTCAATCACTTGCTTTGCATCTGAGAGCTGGAAAATAAATAAAGATGCTTGAAGAACAATGGATACATTTAAGTTGTGGTGTTAGAGAGGAGTACTGAATGTGAATTGTCAAGCATTGAGCATTGAATGGATTGTCAAAAGAGCAAATAGATATGTCTTAGGTGTAGGCAGAGTGCCCCTTGGAGGCAAAGATGACAAAACTTCATCTCACATAATTTGGACATGTTGATAGGAGAGGCTATCTTTCAGATAGGAACATTTTGCTTGGACAGTTGGAGGGTTGATGAAAGAAATATCCTCAACTAGAAGGATTTACCCAGTGACTGCTGCAATGGGCTCAAGTATGTCAGAAATGGTGAGGATGGCACAGGACAGGACGGGGTTCAGATCTGTTGTTCGTAAGGTCACTATAAATCATACTTGATTCGGTGGCAACTAACAACAACCACAACTGAGAACATTTAGCTATATTTTTTTTCATTGCCCTGTGTTTGACACAGAGACTCTATTCTTAGTAATTTTGATTGGACGGGATCGAATACAGTTTTAAAGGCTACATTTGACTACTGAGTAGAATTTCTTGACACAGCCAGGCAGATAAAATGAGAAGATTTTCCAAAAAATGGAGTTAAGAAGTGACACTAATATGGCCACAGTTTGTATGGAAATCACAGGGTGGATTCAAACTGGATTTTGAGGGAGAAGAAAAATGTATATGTTATTCTATTAACTTTCTTAAGCTGTTGACCCAGATTTTGTAACTTTTTTATAATTCTGAAATCTGCTAGCCCACCATTAATTATGTATACACAAAAGACATTTCATAATAACATATGCTGTTTTAAAAACATACAGACATTTGGACATTATCTTCTACATAATGGAAGGTAAAAAAAATTGGGGTGAATTTGTTGGTGATTAAAGATTTGCCTATTAGAGGATACTTACTTATTACATAAAACAGAATTTCTTAAATCTTGAACCAAATTTAGTGATACATTCTTATACTTTATATAAAAACAGTTGCAGGGTTAGGACCAGAATCTAGACCCTAATACTTGTGAATTGTTTGTCTAGTTTTTTCCATTTCCCTTTTCTTCAGTATACAAGAAGAAATAAGTATGTTAGATTAAAAAAAATACAGAATTAAACAACTTTTTGAAAGCTTTTGTAACTAAAATGATTTAAAATGGACCATCAGATAGAATATTGGAAATACGAAACCTTGTCCTTTTGGTAGTTATGACTTCTCACTGCAGTAAAAGGTGGCAAGCAATAAACAAGTTCACAAAAATAAAACAAGTGTTCTGGCTACTATTTATTTTGGAAATTGTCAGGAAAGATGAATTAGTCAGTACAAACTCCCTAGAGGTAGCATGACATGTAAGACTAATAAAACTGTACCTGATGATTCCCTTAGAGAGTGAAAGAATAACTTGAAAGAAGAATCAGAATTAACAAGAAATGAGACCAATCTTTCACAGCAGCGTGAAGGTTAGAAAGATAAAACTACAGTACTCCAAAAGTCAGGAAATTACTTCTAAAGGCAATAATCGATTTAGTGGGAAACATTAGGAAAGGACAAGTCAAAACCCAGCATCAACAAGAATGGTAAGCCCTGGAGGTCACAATCATCAAAAAAGTGGTTGGTAAATCCCATTTCCCCCTCCCTGCTCCTCAGTTAAGATTGATTCTGTGCTGAATCCAGAGCCTGAAACAACTGTTTCCTGAGAAGAAACCTTTTATTTACTAAGAATTGCTTTCCACTGAAAGGATGGGAGGAAGGGAAAAAGAAAGGAAAAGAAAAATGGAAGGGAAAAGGAGATGAAAAGGAAGAACTATCAGTGTTTGTTCTCTTCACTATTTTCTTTACTTGAATAATTAATCTTGACTTAAAAGACTTCAATAAAATAGATTTGTTGAGACATCTTGTGTCTTTAACAATAATGTTCAGTTAATGATTTTCATTATTATTTCAAGTTTTGTGAATAGTCTGCATTTCTCTATGCTTAAGTAATCTGTATTGAGTCTCTACTCATATTCAATAGTCAATTGCCAATTGGAAATTTTCGATCCATATTTGAGCTGGCATTTTGTTGTCTTTACTGAGCCGGCATTATGTTATATACTCCAGATATTGAGATGGAAGTTAGTACAAAATAAGTCATTGATATCTATTTGAGAGATCTTTTTATTTGAGGCAATTATTTTCTGAGATTTAACAACTAGTAAGCATCATCAGGGAAATAAAACCAGATGATAATGATGATTTTCTGCATTTTACAAGTTTTTTAAAAGGGATACTTATATTCTTGATAAACACAATAATAGCAAAAATGATTTTAAAATTTTATATACATCCTAAGAATTTTAGAGGAAAGATATAATTTTTAAATAAACTTTTGTTTCTTTAATTTTTAATTATACTTCTAAATTTTGTCAAAATATAAATATTTGAAGGATTGAATAACATTTTCAACATTGTTTTTACCCCTCCTTGTTCCTAAGTTCCATTCCCCAGAGATAATTACTTTTAACTGTGCATTCTAGGACTTATTTCTATTTTTTAAAAAATATAGCCATACTGATATTTTCTGCATATGTACTGTTCTAGCCGTTTTTCATTGATATTCAGCAAAATTTTACTTGATGTGTGATAGTAATGATATTGTTTGGTGATTTCCACATTTTGTTTTGGGGAATGGAAACAAATACAGATCTCTTTCAGACAATTGGATAGTTAACTGTCCTCCAAATTTCCTGGAATAGCTTTGTGAGGCTAAATTTGTTTAAATATGACCGTTGGTGTCCCATCAATTCCTGGGTCTTTAGTTTTTAGCTAATGCCTTCAGTATAGCTTGAACTTCTTCCTTCATCACCATTGGTTGCTCTTGTAGCCTAGTGCCAAGAAGTTGCACTATAATTCAGAGGCACATGGTTCAAGTCCACCAGCTGTTCTGTGGGAGAAAGATGGGCAATCTCCTCCTGTGCAATTAACAGCCTTTGAAAACCTGTCAGAGGTTTAGCTATGGGTCAGTTTCAACCCTACGGTACATCACTTCATGAAATGGTTCTGTGTCCACCAATTAATTTGGTATAGTGACTCAGAATATTCCTTCTATTTTCTTCTTATGCTTCCTGTATCACATTACTGTTCTGTGTGATCTGTGAACTCTTTAAATGGATTTTGGACCCAGTAGAGGAGTAATATCAGTGCTGGGATGAAAATAAAGAACTTCGAAAGCATGGGAGACATGCCTGACCTCAAGCAAATTGATTTTGTGTTGTGGATGCTGTAGGTAGGGACAGTTCCCCCTGTGTGAAGTTGGTATGGTCAGATATGTCCATCTGCAAGTGACCATTGCTGTTTATACAACTATGGTGTGCCTGATTCAAGCCATGGTCTTTTCGATCACTTGCCATACATCTGAAAGTTGGGCAATGAATAAAGATGACAGAAAAATTAATGCTTTTAAGTTGTCATGCTGAAGAAGAGGGCTAAACACCCCACAACTTGTCTAATGAACAAATAAATACGTCTTGGAAAAGGCGTAGTCAGGGTACTCCTTGGAAGCAAGGATAGTGACATTTCTTCTGGCATACTTTGGGCATGTTATTAGGAGGGATCAATTTTTGGAAAAGGACACCATGCTTGGGAAAGTGCACAATTAGTGAAGGGAACAAAAGATTCTCAATGAGTTGGATTGACACCGTGGCTTTAACAGTGAGATTGCTTACGTCAGAGATAATGAGAATGAACAGGACAACGGAGGAGTCAGATCCACTGTTCATAAAATCACCGTGAATTGTAGTCACCTTGACAGCACTTAACAACAGCAAGAAGTGTTGTGGTTAAAAAAATCATCTGCAGCATTCTTTATGTGCATGATAATGGATAAAGTTATCTTTCTCCTCTTTGGTCTTCTCATCACATATATTTTTCTTTTTCCTTGTTTTGTTATGTCAATACTTAATGCTTCCAATGTTTATAACTATTTGGATACTATTTACAACAGTCTGGAGCTTTTCTGTTTAAAACATGCCTTTGATTTACTTTCT
>NW_006399757.1:9978509-9983383 GCF_000299155.1 Elephantulus edwardii | reverse complement strand
CCTTCTGCAGCAAGTGCTTCAGGACTTCTTCAGTTTCAGCAAGCAAAGTTGTGTCATCTGCATAACTTATGTTGTTGATGAGTCTTCTTCCAATCCTTATGCTTCATTCCTCATAAAATGGACACAAACTTCATACATTTTTTGAGAAGCAAATGGCCACAGAAGTTGCTGCTGACTCTCGGTGACGAGTGGAAGGGATATGTTGTCCAGATCAGCAGTGGAAACGACAAGCAAGGCTTTCCCATGAAGCAGGGAGTCCTGACCCATGGCCGAGTTCTCAGGCTGCCGAGTAAGGGACACTTTTATTACAGACCACGGAGAACTGGAGAGAGGAAGTGCAGATCTGTCTGGGGTTACATTGTAGATGCCAATCTGAGTGTTCTTAACTTGGTCATTGTCAAGAAAGTGGTGAAGGTTCTTTAACTAGATAGAAAAGGCAATCTCCAGTTTCATTTAGAATGGAAAGAAGCCCCCAAAAAGCAAAGCACTCCTTAAAAATAGAAGAAAGGTAGGCGGTATCTCACTCCCTGATTTCAAATCCTACTACACTGCTGTGGTGGTAAAGACAGCATAGTACTGGTACAATGACAGACACATGGACTAATGGAATAGAATTGAGAACCCAGAGATCAGCCCATCTATCTATAGTCAACTGATTTTTGACAAGGAGATGAAGTCAGTTAAGTGGGGAAACGAAAGCCTTTTTAACAAATGGTGTTGGCAAAATTGAAAAAAGTATCTGCCAAAGACTCAAGCAAGATCCACATTTCACTCCATATAAAAAAACCAACTCAAGGTGGATCATGGACCTAGGACTAAAACCAAGGACTATAAACTTCATTAAATAAAAGCTAGGAACAATACTAGAAGTCCTAATCTACAACATACAGTCTTCTAAGGATCAGGAGAAGATAAAATAGATGAATGGGACCTTCTAAGAATCAAATCCCTATGCACATCCAAAAACTTCTCCAACAGGGTAAAAAGGGAATCAACCGACTGGGAAAAAGTATTTGGTAATTACATAGCAGATGAGGGACTTATATCCAGAATTTATAAAATACTTGAGCACCACAACAAGATAAAGGTAATAATCCAGTAGAAAAATGGGCACAGGATATGAACAGACACTTCACTGAAGAAGACATTGAGATGGCTAACAAGCACATGAATAAATGTTCAAAATCCCTAGCTCTAAGAGAGATGCAAATCAAAACAACTATAAGATATCACCTCACCCCAGTCAGAATAGCAAAATTTAACAGAACAGCAGACAACAAATGCTGGCGAGGTTGTGAAGAAACTGGAACCCTTATTCACTGTTGGTGGGAGTGTAAAATGGTGCAACCACTGTGGAAGGCGGTATGGCGCTTTCTCAAAAAGTTGCAAACAGAGATTCCATTTGACCCAGCAATTCCACTACTGGGAATATATGCCAAAGAGACCATAACTGACATCCAAGCAGATATATGCACACCCATGTTTATCGCGGCTTTGTTCACAATAGCAAGGAGTTGGAAACAACCTAGGTGCCCATCAACAAACGAATGGATAGAGAAGCTTTGGAATATATGCTGCATTGAAAAACAAGGAACTCATGCAATATTATTCAAAATGGGTGACCCTAGAGGACATTATGTTGAGTGAAGTATCTCAGTCACAAAGGGACAAATACTACATAGTGCCACTGTTGTAAAACAGGCCTGACATTGGGGTTGAGGGAGACTGAGAAAGATGGGTTCAATAATGTATACTGCATTGAAACAGATGAGGGAGAAAACTGTTGAAAAGGGATATGTGATTAGGTATTTTTGTCATGGTAGGAGTCTAGAGTGAAGGCTACATGGTGGAGTGGACCTGGGGGAGGGTTTGTAAAACAATGAAATAATTTTTGTTTTACTTTTACAAGAGTGTAGTGTACTAGGAGGGAGGGTTGGGAGGGGAGAAAAGTGCAACAATGAATGAATGGAAAAAAAAGAAGAAAGGGGACAATGCTATCCCAGGACTGACTGATACCACTGTACCACATTGCCTGGGGCCCAAGAGAGCCAGAAAAATTCACAAACTCTTCAAACTCTCCAAGGAAGATGATGTCTGTCAATATGTTGCGAGAAAGCCACTGAACAAAGGAGGCAAGAAACCAGGACCAAAGCGCCCAAGATTTAGCATCTTGTTACTTCAGGAGTCCTGCAGCACAAGCCCCGGCGCATTTCGCTGAAGAAACAGCGCACCAAGAAGAACAAGGAGGAGGTTGCAGAGTACGCGGAACTTTAGGCCAAGAGAATGAAGGAGGCCAAAGAGAAACGCCAAGAGACTGAGACTTCGTCTCTGAGAGTTTCTACTTCCAAATCCGAATCCAGTCAGAAATCGAATTTTCTATGTGTGGCAAATAAATAAGCTCACTTATTTTTTAAAAAGAAAGAAAGAGAAAAGAAATGCTGATCGAGTTTGGACGTTTTGATTTTGCCACTCTAGCTCCATGCACTGTATAATACTTTGCCTTCTCTTCCTGAGCTGACCTTTGAAATCTTCTCTTCAGCTTCATAACTTCTTGATTTCTTCCCTTTGCATTTTTTTTTTGCTCTAGTGCAACAAAGACTCTTCTGATAGTTTTAATAATTTCCTACTCATTTTCCTATCTTGTGCTTCACTTCTTTCCTTTCTTATGTTGCGTATTTTTGCTTTTTCAGGTTTCTTTACTTTTGATCCTTAAGACAAAATTTAGTATCTACTTCAAGTTCATGAAATAAGTTTGCAACAGTCAGGATAGGTTAGATTATGCCTCAGTAGTGAACTACTCTTAACTTTTAGATGCTTAATGCAGAAACAATTACCTTTTGCTCACAGTACCTCTCTCATACATTGATAAACTGAACAAGAGAATCACTCTGGGACTTAAATTGATTTATGCTTCAATGATAATTTTAGAAGTAGGAAGGGGACACATGCAATTTTCAATCAACCACCCGGGCAACCAACTAACCAATCAACCAACTAGCTAGTTGACATTTCATTGATTCTGAGACATTTTTACTCCATGTATTTCAGAATGAAACTGTGATCTTCAAGGTGTCAGTGATGGATTTTTTTTTAGCTCCAGAAATAGACATATTCACCTCTAAGTTAAACAGGAGTAGATAATTATAATACACACTCTATCATGTGCCAAAAAAAAAGACACAGAGCATATATACACAGCTTTAATGAATACCTCAGGCATCATAATCAATGTGGAGACTGTATACTGAAAACAAATTTAAAAATTAAATTATCTGTGAAAAAAAAATTTTCTTCCATCCCACACATCTTGATTGTTTTTAGGAACTAAGATGACTCCAATTAGCTTGATTTAAGACTATGAAAAATCACCCAGTAGCTTTCACTGTTATATAGTAGAACCTATTGTTAGCGAATCAATTCTTGATCCTATCAATCCTATTGCAAAAATAGAAGTACACTAAGGATTCCCAGGGCTGTATGTATGGAGTTAGATTGCCACATCTACATCTTTTTACCTTGGAGTGGCGAGAGTGGGAGATAGTTCTGGTCCCAGATCTTTGGGTTATCAGGCAAGCCGCTAGCTGTGTCACCAAGGAACCTTAGTGTAATAGAAGGAAATAATGTTTTCTTTATCTTAAGACTTTATAAAAAGAAAGTAATTGCATGAGTTTACTTTTAAATTTATTAAGCATTAACCTTAAAATATTATGAAATCCATTTAAAATTAAAAAAAAAATGTAATGTTCAGTTTCTGAGAAGTGAAAAGTCTACCCAAGGCAACACAGTGGTAAGTAAGTGTTACTTAATAAGCAACATGATATATTTAAATTTTAATTTTTATAATACAAAATAATAAGTATTTATCACTAAGAACATTGTGAACATAGTGCAAAGTTGCTTCAAAAAGTAACATTTTAGTCAGAAGATGAAATCATTAATATTTATTAATTAATCTTTGATTAACTTTTTTGTATTAAGAAAAAATACTACACTATCATAACCATAATGCAGGTTTTTACTTACAGCAGAATGGATTTTCACTGTCAGTAACCATCATTTCAGGTCTAGTAAGCAAACAGAGACTGTTCATTCATTTCATGTAAGCCCTGACGAGCTGACTATGGAAACAAATGTCTCTCATTGTTCAACTGAGTTGGGTTCAAACTGGTGACTTGGAGGTGAAAGGTTGTGGGCTATGCTATCAATCATCTAAGCTACCCACTCCTCCAAGAGCAAAGCATCCACTCAGGCAAGACAGAAAATGACTTTATTCAATCCATTAGCACATTGCTTTGTTAGCAAAATACCATATTGTATACAATATGAACAGCATAAAAACAGCTCCTTTTTTATTGTAACATATGCAAATGTGTGAGTAAAATCTGCCAAATAAGATGTCCTGTAAATGGCTATGAACTGTTAGTGAGAAAATTTATGTGCAGTTCCTAGATATTTCTTCTCGTTTGTAACTATCAGACAATGGCAGTGTGATGGATTGAGTCTCCCCAAACAGATTTGCCATGCACAGTGTTTCTGGCCTCTGTCAGGTAACATTACAGGCCTAACTTTAACACTCACTGTAAACATACTTGGGAATAAGATATTTTTCTTTTCCAACAACCTATTTTTATTTCTTTATTTTAAGAGATAGTAGAGAACAGAAAATTATTGCTACAAAATGTCAATTGTGGTAATTTGGAATTACTTTTTCCTTTTATGAGGAGCCCTCATAAAATGATGTGTGGTTAAGTGTCCGAATACCAAACAAAAGGTTGGAATTCACCAGTTTCTCTGGAGGGTATAGTTGTGACAGTTATTTCCATAAAAAGATACAGTCTTTACCACTACAGCAGTGTAGTAGGATTTGAAATCAG
>NW_006399757.1:9968475-9976338 GCF_000299155.1 Elephantulus edwardii | reverse complement strand
GAGAAAACAGTGCAACAATGAATGAATGAAAACCCCAAATCTCTGTAAATGTTCATTAAAACTAATAAAATTTAATAAAAAAAAGATACAGTCTTGGGAAACCCTTTGGTGCAATTCTAATCTCTTGTATAGAAATTATGGGTTTAAGGACAATCTTATTGTCTCTGAAACACCTACCCCCATTACCCAAGTCACTGAATTAATCCCTCTCATCGAGGGTCTTCTTCACTTGTGCTGTTCCTTCACCCTCCCAAACATGATGTCCCTCTTCCAGAACTGGTTCCTCCTTGTAACATGTCCAAATTATGTCAGATGAAGCTTCAGAATCCTTGCCTGCGAGGAGCAGCCTAGTTTCACCCTCTGTAGGATGAATCTGTTTCTTCTTCTAGCAGTCTATGGTATATTATACATTGCATTCAATTACAGTATTATGTAGTATATAAAGTAGTGTATCTTTTTTATTCTGATTGTTATCTTTATCCTATTAACATATAACACATTTTAAGTACAATAGAATTTCAGGAAGCACAGGGTACATATTGCAGGGTGCTCAAGTACACAGTTTATTTCATCATTTAAAAACCGTCTAAATGGCAAACTTTTAAATGATAGAATAAATTTTAAAAAGACTTTGAAATTTGCATTAATTTTACTATGGAACTGTCTTGTCCAATTTTTCTACAGAAAAGAAAATACACATGTTACAGAATTTTGTAGAACATATCCTATGAAATGTGTATTTTCCATTTACTAGTGGAGAAAAGGCTTATTTATGCTTATGGTGTCATATCTTCAAATTCATTTTTTTTATCTCTAGAGACATGATGTTTTTATAGTATACTTTAGTGTGTTAAACAAATTTTTATTATAATTGTTGTGTGTAACATCAAATCAGGACTGGTTCAGGAGTAGATTGCCTCTCCTTCTCCAGCAGAGCATCTGGTGGATTCAGACTGCTCGCCATAGGGATTGCAGTGAAGCTTCTTGCCAACAGGCCACCAGAGCTCCCTAAACAAATATCTTAAAATCAAGTTTTGAAAAATTTATGCTGAAATACAGACTATTTAAATGTTTCTTTTTCAGATTATGTAAGTGAAATTGATGCCTTCAAGTTTATTGCCTCATGCAGGCTAACTTGATGATAATTTAACTTACTTCTAATTAAATCTATTCCAGAATCCTATATATTCATAAAAGCAAGGCTTTTATTATTTTGTGTAGTTCAAAAGGAGTACTGATGCACACCCATGTTTATTGCGGCTTTGTTCACAATAGCAAAGAGCTGTAAACAACCCAAGTGCTCATCAACAAACGAAAGGATAGAGAAGCTCTGGTATATCCACACAATGGAATACTATGCAGCATTGAAAAACAAGGAACTCAAGAAATGCTATGCAAAATGGATGACCCTGGAGGACAATTCGTTTAGTGAAATATCTCATTCACAAAAGGACAAATATTGCATAGGGCCACTGACTTTGGGGTTGAGGAAAGACAGACAAGGAGGGAGGAATGATGTATACTGCATTGAAACAGATGAGGAAGAGAACTGTTTTAAAGGGATATATGATTGTTATTGTCATGACAGGAGTCCAGAATGAAGGCTGCACAAGAGTGGACTTGAGGGGGGATTGCATAACAATGAAAGAGTTTTCTTTTACTTTTCAAGGAGAAGAGTGATTTGAGGGGGCGAGGGTGGGCAAGGAGAAAAGTGCAACAATGAATCACTGGAAACCCTATATCTCTGTAAACTTTCATTAAAATTAATAATAATTAAAAAAAAGAGTCCTGGTGGGCCAGCTGTTAAACATTCAGCTGTTATCTGAAAGATCTGCGGTTGAAACTTGCTAGTTACACCAAGTGAGAAGATGTGACAGTCTATTTTCATAAAGATTGCACTTTTGACAAGTTATGGGGAAATTCTACTCTAAGCTGTAGGGACACTTTGGGTTGTAATTGATGTGAAGTCAATGAGTCTCATTTTTATGTAATGGCAGAAGATAGAGCACACAGATCCAAAGAAAGAAGTTAATTTATTTTCACAATAGTCTAAAGAAGAAAATTTATAAGCATGTTGTTAATGTTGTGCCAAGTTAGAACTGACTTATAACTGACCCTTCAGAGAGTTTTCAGAGCCTGTAGATTACATGGGAGGAGAGCATCCATCTTTCTCCCGAGGAGGAGATAGTGGATTCAAACTGCATGTCTTTGTGTTGGGAGCTCAACTCCTTATCACTAAGCCACTAGAGCTCCCATAAGCATAACAACAGGATTTATCACAAAATTATCTGCCTAAAATGATAAAATGAAGATGCATAATTATGAGCAATATGAGACATTAATTTTGATTTAAATACTAAATAAATTATTCTGTAATTGATACTAAATATTATACGAATTTATTCTAAATACTATCTGTGTTTCCTTGACTGTGTGGATCACAACACACTGTGGCAGACTCTGAGAAGAATGGAAATCCCAGAACACTTGATCATGCTTGTGTGAAACCTAGGTAGTCGTCAGAACAGAGGAAGAAAATACTGCATGGTTCAGAATCGGGAATAGTGGATGTTAGGATGTGTCCTACCTCCATACTTTTTCAATCTATACATGGAACAAATCATTTGGGAGGCTGGGCTCTATGAGTTGAAATATGGCATCAGGATTGGAGGTAGACTTGTCAACAACATGTGTTACTCAGATGACTCAACCCTGCTTGCTGAAACTGAGGTGGACCTGAAGTGTTGCTGCAGAAGGTCAGGGTCTGCAGCCTTAAGTATGGAATGAAGCTCAATATCAAGAAAACAAAGATTCTCACCATTGGGGCAATTGGCAGCATCAGGATGAATGGTGGAGAGATTGAGACTGTTAACAGCTTTAGTTTGCTTGGCTCCATAATCAATATTATTGGTACCAGCAGCCTAGAAATCAAAAGATATGGGGGTGGGGAGGAAAAAAAAAAGAAATCAAAAGATGATTACACTGGGAAAGTCTGCTGTCAGGGTCCTCTCCAGAGTACTGAAAAGCAATGATGTCAGGTGCCTGATCCAGGCCATAGTCTTTGCAATTACTTGCTATGCATCAGAAAACTGGACAATGACTATGATGCCTTTGAGCTGTGGTGCTGGAGCAGGGTATTAAATATACCATGGACTGCTAGGAGAACAAACAAGTTTATCTTGGAGAGGGTAAAACCAAGCTGCTCCTTGGAGGTAAGGATTATGAGGCTCCATCTGACTTACTTTGGGCATGCTGCAAGGAGGAAACAGTCCTTGGAGAGAGACATCAGGCTTGGGAGGGTGGAGGGACAGCACAAGAAAGGAAGACCCTACATAACATGGATTGACACATTGACTGGGGTAATGGGGGTAGGTGTGTCAGAGACAATAAAGTTGGCTCAGGATAGAGCAGCATTCAGAGGTGTTGTACACAATGTTGCTATGAGCTGCTAATAACTTGATGGCATGTAACAACACAACAATAATATACTAATTTACACTAAATATATTCCATGTCATGGATATAGTTTAAATATTATAGCTACAGTAATAGTATTTTAAATGACAATGTCTAGTTTCTACTTCTGTTTCATGTTTACATATATAACACATGGTTATGCTGATGATTTACTCATACCTAAAATTATGAAAATGTCAACACTTAACTGTGCTCATGCAAAATCTGTATCCAGACCAAGAAGCTGTTATCCAAACAGAACTAGGAAACACTGAATAGTTTCATATCAAGCTGGGTGTGCATCAGGGGTATATCCATTTCATAGACCTGTTCAATTAGTTTTATGAGCAAATAATTTGTGAGGCCAGACTCTGTGAAAAAGAATGTGGCATTAGGATTGGAGGAAGACTCATCAACAGCCTGTTCTATGCAGATGACACAACCTTGTTTTCTGAAAACGAAAGAGACCTAACGTGCTTGTTGCAGAAGATCAAAGGCTACCGCCTTCAATATGGATTGCATCTTAACATCAGAAAGACAAAAGTCCTTCTTTGATATTAAGATGTGGACCGGTGGTCAACATCGTGATAGACAGAGAAAGTATTGAAATTGTTAATGATTTAATCTTGCTTAGATCCACAATCAACTCCCTTGCTTTGGACAAATCTGCAGTCAGGGATCTCTCCAAAACACTGAAGAGTAGTCTTGTCAATTTGAAGACTAAAGTGTGCCTGATTCAGGCTATAATCTTTTCAGTTACTTGCTATGTATCTGAGAGCTGGAAGATGAATAAAGATGACAGAAGAAGAATTGATGCCTTTGAGTTGCAGTGTTGGGAAGAGTACTGAATATCTCGTGAATAGCCCAAAGAACCACCAAGTGTCTTGGAAAGGTGCAGCCTGAATGCTTGTTGACAGTTATGACAGAGCTTCATTTCTCATACTTTTGACATGTTACAAGGGGAGGCTATTCCTTGGAAAAAGATACCATGCTTGAAATGGTAAAGGGCAAGCCAAAAAGAGGAAGACCCCCATCAAGATGGACTGACATGATGACTGCAGCAATGGGCTCACATGTGTAAGAGATAATGACGATTTAACAGGAGAGGACAGGATTCAGGTGTGTTGTTCATAGGGTCACTATGAGTCGTACTTACTTGACAGCAACTAACAACAACAACAACAACACAGAAATGAATCATTAAAACTACCAATAATAACTAATAATTACATAACTGTTCTTATTTCTTCTTTAATTGTCATAACAACTATGTTATTGTTATATTGTTGTTACTTGCCATCAAGTCAACTGTGACTCACAGTGACCATAAGCACAATAGCTCTGAACCCTGTTCTATCATAAACCAATCACACTGTCTCTGACGTACCTACCCTCAATACCCCCCTTATTGTGTTAATCTATCTTATTCGGTATCTTTTTCTCTTGAGCTGTCTCTCAACCCTTCCAAGTATGCATGATAATATCCTTCTCCAAAGATTGGTCCCTTCCAGCTACATGCCCAAAGAGTATGAGATGTAGTCTCAACATCCTTGCTTCCAAAGAGCAGTATAGTTTCACTCTCTCCAAGACAGACCTGCACTATTGTCAATGTTTATACAGCTGAGATTACTGAAGGATAGGAAAATTAGTGGCATGCTTAAAATCACACAGCTAGTTATCATGCCAGCGAAATAAAAAGGCTTTGATTTTGGACTCTACCTAATTGCTATTATTATGAAATTCACATGTAATTACAAGTAACCTACATGAAAGTATGTTGTTATGTTGTTGTTGTTAAGTGGCATTGAATCGCAGGAGACTCATAGCGACCCTATGAAGGAGAGTCCTCAACACTTGTGTGTCCTTCATCCTCTCTCCAGGTTCATAGGGTTTTCGGAGGCAAGCTATTACGGTAGTGGATGCCACTCCTGCTTCCAAGCTTGTTTTAATCGGGGAGCTCCACCCCACACTGTCTGCATTAGGCAACCAACCATTAACATATTTGAAACATCAGTGTCACAGCGTTCAGCCTCACAGCAACCACAAGTTACTGCTGTACAGCAAGTGGACACACCAGGCCTATATGACCTGGATGAATGTTTGAACAAAAACAATAAAAGACAGGCCCGAGGGCCGCGGATTCAAAGTCACCCACCTTTGGCTTGGTAGCATCGCTTTCTGTTCACTGGGCCAACTGATCTCTCTTTATGTTGATATTGTTGTTAAGTGCTGTCCCATGAAAGTATAACTCATCACAATTTTTCCTTTCTTATTTATCTCAGTGAGAATTGCCTCAAGTTTGATAAGATTTTTCTGATGAAGCAGTAGAGAAAACACAACCTTTTTGTCAATGCTTTGATTGATAGAATTTATTCATGAAGCAAAGAGAAAAAAATGTGGACTCTTTCTTGGGTGAAGATGCACCCTTGTAATGGATATATCCTAGTGAGAGCAAAAGAACAAAACTCACCAAATATAAGTGTTTTAAAATCATCTTACTCTGGAAAAAGGATAAAAGAGAGCAGAGTCAAGAAAGTCAGGAACATAGTGTGTGTATGTTTGGGGGATTTGTGATCTAAGCAAAAGGATCAGAAGAGACTACAGTGTATGGGAATGATCATATGAAACAATGAGAATCAAGAAACAAAGAACATAATGCACATGAATGAAATACAATGTATATGAATTTTGTATGCAATCCCATGGGAAATAAAGAAAAAGATAAGACTTAAGTAAAGATGAGAAGGAAGTCCAAGAGTTAGCGAAGTAGATAGCTAGAAAAAGAGATTGCAGAGTCTGGAAGAGGCAGTCACAGTCTCTAATGAGATAGTGTCCTGGTGTTTTTGTTTTTTTTTTCAGGTCACAGCAGGAGGTCTGTGGGGTTGGAGTGAGTGAAACGGAAGAGGTAAGATCAGAGAGTTAATAATCAGGGGGTGGCACTGTTGATTGGGGTCAGCATTCTCTCTATAGGAAAAATCTCTGGGGATAAAAATAAAATGTGGATATAAAATACACAGAATTGCATAAAAAAGAAACCTTATTTATAAAGATTATAAGGATGAAAAAGAGTTTACACACTTTATGTACAAATAAGGAAATGATAAAAAGTAGACACTTTATATTCTGCTTCAATTTTTCCTTTGCTTTTTAGTTCTGTATATATATTATTAGACTGCAGAATGTGATACATATTGAAATATATAATCTCATTCTACGGTTCCATTTGAAAAAGACATCACTTTAAATTAGACCTATTGCAATGAGACAATTGCCTGCATATCATGCTTAGCTTTTATAATATGATTTTGCATATTTATTGAATATTTTGTATACATTTCATTTTGCTAAAATAGTACCACCAGTAGTTTTCTATACTCAAAATTACCTATGCTTTATTGCAAAAATTAACACTTCTACTGTGTAAGGAACATAAATATTTGCAAGTGCATAAATATTTGATATACTATTGAGTAAATAACGAACTTTTCGATCTTACCTTTTCTATTTCAATGGGACAGGAAGGGATCAGATAAAATATAGTGCATTTCATAAACAAGAAATAAAAACCAGAAATGGTTTATGTAAGACTGCTACAATATAAAGCTCTATATAATTTTAGCATTAGAAAGATAGAGTGATAGAAGTTTTGACTAATATTGCATGTTTAGGATTAGTGTTGCTCTCCATTTATTCCTTAATGTAGCCATCAGAATTTTTCAGTATACTCAACCTCAGATAAAATGTGAAATAAAATTAAGTAAAAATGCCAACATTTATTCCCATGACTGCTTTATATTTTGGGGGTGCCTACTTCTTAAATCTGTAAAAACTGTTGTTTTCATTATAACATTTGTCTTATCACTTCACCTTTACATTTTCAATATAGTTGGCTGTTTTGTCTTTTTAACACAGAATTGTAGATTCATAATCAGATAGGATTCTTAGACTTTTGCCTAATAGAAATAGGCTCAATATGTGTTTGCTAGAATAACAATTTCATGCTTCATAGCCCTAAATACTAAGTCAGTCTTTTCCTTAAAGATATTTTTGTGTTCTTTTTTTATTAATAAAAATTATTTTGTGCAACAATATGCTAAGTTTATATTAACATTTCAAGAAAAGTACAGAAAGCTCCTATATGCCATTCACCTCTTTTCCCATAATGAAATTCATTGCCTTTGAGTAAATCCCTACTCAAAACAGGCCACCATTGGTTTTCCAGGCCATAAATCTTAATAGGAGGAGATTGCCCACGTTTTCCTGCATGCTAGTAGGTGGATTTGCACCACTGGAGACACATAACCTTTTGGATAGCAGCAGAACTCACTAGAGTACATCACCAGACCTTCCTTTAAATTTTTATCTATCTATCATCTATCTATCTATCTATCTATCTATCTATCTATC
>NW_006399757.1:9966731-9967830 GCF_000299155.1 Elephantulus edwardii | reverse complement strand
TCTTCATCATCATCATCATCATCATCATCTCTCTAATCTATCTAAACAGCTAGACTTGCTATGTGTTGTTGAGTCTACTACGACTTATAGTGGACCTACGAACAACAGATCTGAACCCTGCTCTATCCTGTACCCTGCTCACCATCTCTGACATGTTGTTGTTGTTAGGTGCTGTTGAGTTGAATACAACTCATAGTGACCCTTTGAACAAAAGATCTGAACACTGTTCTATCCTGTGTCATCCTCACACACAATAGCCCATGCAACAGTCATTGCATCAGTTCATCTGACCAAGGGTCTTCTTCTCCTTCACTGACCTTCCAGCCTTCCTAGCATCATGTCCTTTTCCAAGGAATAAGCCCTTCTAACAACATGCCCACAATCTTGTGTGAACTAATTGGTCACCTGGAGTTAGCTAATAATCAGCTGTGAGCTGAAAGCCTCTTGTCAATTAAGACTTGATGGGTGAGCCTTTGTTTTTAAAAGTTGGTTGACAGTGACTCTAAACATGGGCTCAAGTATATCAGAGATTGGACCAACAGGCAACATCATGATGAATGGAGAAAAGATTGAAACTGTTAGTTAATTGTGTATAGGAAGAATATTGTTCTCAGTGGTATAGCACTGGTCTGTCAGTTTGCTGTATTGAGATAACTTGGAGTTGCTGTGATACTGAAGGCTGGGCCACTGGTGTGTCAAAAGCCAAAATGGTTACCCATAGTGGAGAGTGTTTTGTAGAGCTCCCAAATTAAAAAAGGCTTGTAAGCAGGATTGGCATCCACTTCTTAAACAACAGGCCTTTGTAAACTCTACGAACATAAGAAAAATGACAATAGTTGTGGAATGGGTTCATATCTTTTGTTCATAGATTTGCCATGAGTTGTATGCAACTTGAGAGCACTTAACAACAAGCAATATACGCAAAGTATGTGAAGCAAAGCTTCATTTTTGCCTCCAAAGAGCACTCTGGTTGCACCCTCTCCAAGACATATTTGTTTCTTCTTTTAACAGTACATGGGATGTTCAGTGCTCCTTCCAATACTACAGCTTAAAGGCATTAATTCTGTCATCCTTTTTCCCTGTCCAGCTCTCAGATGCA
>NW_006399757.1:9944753-9954941 GCF_000299155.1 Elephantulus edwardii | reverse complement strand
AAATAATACAAGAAGATCACTTTTACTCTTTACTCAGTTGATTCAATGTTATCACCTTATAAAAACTGTAATATGATATAATAACCAGGATATTGATTTTAAATCAGTAAAGATGGAGAACAGTCATGTCATCATAAGAGTCCTTCATATTGATCTTTTATATCAAAATCCACTTTATTTCTACTCTCTTCCTTCTTAAATTCTCAGTGATAAAAATCCGTTCTCCATTCATATAATTTTGCTTTCCAAAATTACTTATAAATAGAATAATTCAGCACAGAACTATTTGAGATTGACTTTTCCAGATGCAACCGAATTATCTGAATATTTATCCAGGTTACAATGTCTATCAATAATTCATTCCCTTTTTTATAGCTGAGTAGTATTCAATGATAAGAGTATACCGTAGTTCATTTTAACCATTCACTCCATGAAAAGACATTTAGATTCTTTCCCCTTTGAGCTATTATGAATCAAGACACTTTGAAAAGTTTGGAGCAATTTCTTGCCTAAACTTTATTAATTCTTTTATTGTTATTAAGAATATACAGTGCACAATACACAACAATTCAGCATTTTTTACATGTACAGTATATTAATTTATTTTTTCATTGTTGCTATGTGCTTTCGATTTGGATCTCACTGATACCTGACCCTCTAATGAGTTTTAAGACATTGCAATTTCATGAAAGAATGTTGTGTATCATTTCTCCTGTGGATCAGCTGGTGGATTCAAACCTCCTGCCTTTGAGTTGATAGAGCAACTCCTTACCTCCTCGGCCACCAGACCTCCCTTATATGGATGGATTTTTTGTTTGTTTGTTTAGTTTGTTTTTTTTTGTTGTTGTTGTTGTTTTGTTTTTAATCTTGAGACCATAAGAAGCACTTTAGTTTGTTTAAATTGGTTTTCATATGATCATTCACATACATTGTGTTTCATTCATATACATTCTGTTTTATACAATCTTTCATATATGTTTTATAAAATCACTTACTACTGATAAATTCCTTTTATAACCTCATCTCATCAAGTTCCTGTTGCACCTTGCCTATTCTTTCACTCCTCTAAATTCAGCCACTAATCTCTCATTTCCTAGTAGTTCTCCCCTCCCCGCCCCTTGTACTCTCCTTTGCCCCCTCCTCTTTCCCTTTGAACAAATATACATATCCTGATTCTATTTCCTAGTTGTGATAGTGATATTATGCTTTCATCTACTCTCCCCTCTCTTGTTCTGATCCTCTACAATGTTCATTGTCTGCACTGTTTATTTCGGCACTCCTTGTCCCCCAATTACCCTCCTATTTTCACAACAGTGGTCTTATGGCAGTATTTGTCCTTTTGTGACCGAGTTATTTCACTCTTCTGAATTTGCCCATTTTGTGTAGTGTGTTAGGAATTCTTTGTAGCTTTTGGTGCTGCATAGTATTCCATTGGGTGATACAGAGAGATTGGAACTCTTACGCTCTACTGGTGGAATTGTAATATGGTACAACAACTCTGGAAGACAGTTTTGGATTTCTCCAAAAAGTTGAATATAGAAATCCCTTACAATCGATCTACTCCACAATTGGGGATATACCTCAGGGAATTCAGCTCTGAGGCACAGACATATAATAACTGTTTATCACAGCATTATTCATGATTGCAAAAACGTAGAAACAGGCTAAATGCCCATCAACAAATGAAGGGATAGGCTATGTAGTGGTACTTTTGTACTATGGATGGGTTTTTATGTGAACGTGTTTTCATTTCTCCGGGGTGAATTAATGGCCAAGATTGCAATTACTAGGTCAGTGAGTACTAGCATATTTTAAAGAGAAAATAAAAACATTTTCCAGTATAACCATACCAGGTTATATTTCCATCTAAAATCCATGGCTGATCCAATTTCTTTTAATCCTCATAAGCTTTTGTTGTTGTGAACAACTTACGATTTTAATTATTTTGATAGTTATATTGTGATCTATTATTGTCAATTTAATCTGCTTTTACCTAATATCTAATTATAATTGAACCTATTTTCAAGTAGGCAATTCATTGCAAATATTTATATTCTTCAGTCAATTGTCTTTTTATCTTGATTAATTTAAAAAAATGGGAATCCTAGAACACTTGATTGTAGTAATGAGAAATCTATACTTGAACCAGGAGGCAGTCATCATAACAGAGCAGGGAAATACTGCATAGTTCAAAATTGGGAAGGGTGTATGCAGTGATGGATCCTATCTCCACAGCTTTTCAATCTTTATGCAGAACAGATTATCAGGGAGGCTGGACTCTATGAGGAGAAATGTGGCATCAGGATTGGAGGAAGATTCATCAACAATCTGTGTTATGCAGATGAATCCTACATGCTGAAACTGAAAAGGACCTGAAGTGCTTGCTGTAGAAGGCCAGGGACTGCAGTCTTCAGGATGGATTGAGGCTCAATATCAATAAAACAAAAATTCTCACTACTGGGCCATTTGGCAGCATCATGATGGATGGTGAAAAGATTGAAGACTTATTGCAATGGGAAAGTCTGCGGTTAAGGATCTTTCTAAAGTACTGAAGAGAAACGATGTCTGGTGACTAAGGTGCGCCTGATACATGCCATGGTCTTTGCAATCACTTACTATGCATCAGAGAGCTGGACAATGACTAGGGATGATAGAGAGTTGATGCCTTTGAGCTGTGGTGCTGGAGAAGTGTATTGAATATACCATGGACTACTAAGAAAATGAACAGGTTTGTCCTGGAGAGGGTGAAGCCAGGCTGCTCCTTGGAAGCAAGGATTCTGAAGCTTTCTCTGACATACTTTGGACATATTGCAAGGAGGGACCAGTACTCGGAGAGGAACATCATTCTTAGGAGGGAGGAGGGACAGCGCAGAAGATGAAGACCCCTGATGAGATGGATTGATTCAGTAGCTGGGGTAATGGGGGTAGGTGTGTCAGAGATAGTGAGATTGGCACAGGATAGGGCAGGGTTTAGGGCTGTTGTACATAGGGTTGCTATGAGTCTCAGGCAACTGGGCGGCATATAACAACAACAAAAATTTTAAAATTGGATTTTTTGTTTTATTTATATTTTATTTGAGGATTCTTTGTATATTGTCGATACTCATTGTCAAATTCATGTTTTGCAAATTTCTGTTTCATCAGTTGAACATCTTATCTTTCACATGTCCCTACACTGTTGCAATAAAGAAGAGAAGGAACTTAAAGCTTCATTTAGAAACAAAAATATCTTTCAGGAGCTCTGTTGTTAGCTTGGTCTGAAACCACAGTTTTGTAGCTGTGGCCTGAAATGTTAAGGAGTTGTTACATTATTTTTTTTAAATAAAATTTTTATTTTATACTGTTTTTCTTACAAAGTTTGTATACATTATTTTATTATTTTTCTTGGGTTTCCTGCTCATTTCAGATAATAAAAAGAAAAGGATGTAGCCTGCTGTGGGGATGCTAGTGTGGATATCGGTAGTTACAGCTCTTTGTATCTACAACAATTTTAAATGCATTATATAATCCAAATTATTCCTACATAAACCTACATAAAACATTCAGACACAAATCAGAAGGTTCTTAAAAGTATTAATGTGAAGATTAGACTCTTAGGACATAAGATTGTCTAAAGGCATTCAATTGTGTTTTCAGTGACTATTAAACAAAGAATTGATGCCTTTGACCCGTGCTGCTGGAGAAGAGTCTTGAATATACCATGGCTAGGAGATCAAACAAGTTTGTCCTAAAGAGGGTGAAATCAGGCTGCTTCTTGGAGGCAAGGATTCTGAAGCTTCATCTTACATATTTTGGACATGTTGCAAGGAGGAACCAGTCCTTGGAGAAGGACATCATGCATGGGAGGGCAGAGGGACAGCACAAGAGAGGAACACCTTTGATAAGAAGATTGACTCAGTGATTGGGGTAATCAGGACAGGTGTGTCAGATACAATAAGATTGGCTCAGGATAGAGAAGTGTTCAGAGCTATTGTACATAGGGTCAATATGAGTCACAAGTGACTTAACAGCACATAAAAACAACAAAAACATTGAACAAAGACATTAGATTTGAAAAAAGAGTTGAAAAATACACACAAAAAAATACGCCGCTGGAAACTGAGCAAGGAAGTGTTGTAGCACATAATTATTTTTCATAAGAGTTTTTAGAGTTTCATGTGAAAGTGAAAATCTTTTAGAAAAATTTCCTATGGTGCATCAGAAACATTTATTTATTTTTTTCAGCATATCAACTGGTGATTCTTTTGGTCATACAAAGAAAAGGAAGTGATTAAAAATTTTTTAAATAAATTTTTTATTTTAATTGTCATTTTAACAAAAGTTTACAGAAAAGTTAGATTTTCATTCATTCATTGTTGCACATTTTATTCCCTCTCTCTCCCTTCCTCCTCCCCAAGTTGATTTTTCCCTTTGCATTAGTTAGAAAAAGGAAGTGATTAAAATTTATGTTTAATTTTTCACCTTATTCATGGCCTAGGCCTCTACCTGGGTTCCATGTTCAAGCAATGTTAATTGTAGGTAGCAATAAAAAACACATGGTCCAAAAGAAAAGAATCTTCACTTTATTAAAATAGCAAAAGAGGATGCAATAGAAAGGTGAGAAATGTGGGTAATTTAAAATTAGAGCAATTTAGAGTAGAAATCAAATATGAAAAGTAACAGAGATACTTGGAAATGTGACTCATCAGGGATTTAAGTCTTTACTAAGGGTTCAAACCATCTTTACAAAGTAACATTTTCTTCCACTTTTCAATTTCTTCTCCTTCTCTAGCATAACTGGTAACAATACCTTTGCAATCTGTATGCAGAACAGATCATTTGAGGGGCTGGAAATTTATGAGGAGGAATGTGGCATCAGGATTGGAAGAAGATTCATCAACAATCTGCTATATGTAGATAACACAACCTTGCTTGTTGAAACTGAGAACCTGAAACATTTGCTGCAGATAGTCAGCAACTGTAGGCTTCAATATGGATTGAAGTGCAACATCAAGAAGACAAAGATTTTTACCACTGGACCAATTGGCAGTATCATAATAGATGGAGTAGAGATTGTGGTTAACAATTTCATTTTGCTTAGCTCCACAATCAACACTCTTGGCACCAGAAGTCAGGAAATCAAAAGACAAATTGCACTGGAGAAGTCTGCTGTCAGGGACCTCTGCAAAGTACTAAAGAGTAATGATGTCAGTCTAGGTACTAAGGTGTGCCTGATCCAGGCCATGGTCTTCATGATTATGTGGTATGCATCAGAGAGCTGGATCATTACTAAGGATGACAGAAGAAGAATCAATGCTTTTGAGTTCTGGTGCTGGAGAAGAGTATTGAACATAATGTGGACCATCAGGAGAATAAATATGTCTGTCTTAGAGAGTATGGAACCAAATTGCTCTCTGGAGGCAAGGATTTTGAAGCTCTGTCTCACATACTTTTGGGCATGTGGCCAGAAAGTACAGTCTTTGGAGAAGGACATCATGCTTGGAGGGGTGGAGGACCAATGCAGTAGAGGAGGACCCTGGATGAGAGGGATTGACACAGAAATTGGGGTAATATTGGAACCAGTGAGACTGGCTCAGATAGGGCAGTGTTCAGAGAATTGTACTTATGGTCATTATGAGTCATAGGTGACTTGATGGCACATAACAACAAACAACAACATACACTTACTGATGGTGCTGATCTAGTCACATTTTTCAATAATTTTATTTCATAATATTTCATCTTTTTTTGGTAAACAACAAATAAATTCACAGCTAATACATTACATGAGTTACTTGGATATCATTGTAAAGACAAGTAAGATAACCTTTCAAATATCGTGCTTTTAAAATGTCTATACTACAAATACCTTGTCCAAAAAGGTTTTTTAACCTCTTATTAGCCGACTAACACATTTTCATGAGGTAGGAGGAAAGCAATGCATAGAACTGGAGAAGAAAAGGAGACTTGTTCTCAATGTAGCTCTGACTTTCTACTTCCATGTAGTTCCCCACATATGTGCTCTCTTAAATGATATTGTAACCCTTCCCTCTTGAGTCTTGACCTACAGTTTGAGAAATGCTGGCATTGATATATGAACTACACAGATAATGTAAAAAACTCATTTTCTCAGATAGGTTCACCTTCTGCCCCCATCAATCATATTACAATGTCTGTCAAGAGGAAGCAAATTGCCTGGTTTATATTTCACATCCATTCTTCGCTGTGGTCAGTCTGGAGGAAGTGTTAATGGCTAATATAAGCATCAAAAGTTATCAAGACTGAAAAATAAACACAGATCTAGCTAATTAGCCCCTAAAGAAGAAAATTTAGCTATCCTGGTAGTGCAGTGGTCAAGCAGCTCACTGCTATCAAAGCTTCAAACCTGTCAGCTGCTCTGTGGAAGAGACACAGCTGGCCACTTCCATACAGACTACAGACTTGAAAACTCTTCGGGATGATTGTGACTTGTCTTACATGAGTCAGAGTTTGACTCAAAGACAATGGGTTTGGGTTGATTTCTTAGTTTTTGTTTACATTGTAATGCCTGAGTTGAAAGGAATAACAGAAATATTCTTCATCTTGAAAGATAACAAAAAGCACGTCATTTAAATTTCTGAAGTGCTGTGATTTAGAGTTTAAGAGTCAGAATTATTTGAAGTATGATCGAGTAGGATAAGATTAGGATAAAATTTTAAGAAGAAAGTAAAATATGAATTGTGATTTGAATGGTGGCTCTAATGTGAATAATGGGGGGGGGTAGCAGATATTCTAGGTAGAGAATTAGCATGAAGACAGATCAAATACCTACTAAGTCAGTGACTACCAGCACTACAAAAGG
This sequence comes from Elephantulus edwardii, assembly GCF_000299155.1. Taxonomy (NCBI): domain Eukaryota; kingdom Metazoa; phylum Chordata; class Mammalia; order Macroscelidea; family Macroscelididae; genus Elephantulus; species Elephantulus edwardii. Next base: position 9,948,121 of record NW_006399757.1, on the reverse strand, counting down.
TCAGGAAAAGACAGAACATTGGAGGCAATTTCTTGATGTACTAATTAAGGTTTTACTAGGAAAGGTGAGGCTGGGAGAGCTTATTACTACTTGGGTGTCCTTTCTTTTCCTAGAATTTACCTTTTAAGGAGATAATTTATTACTCTAAAACCTGTAAGTCTTATCTTCTGAAACTTGTGACTGTAAAAAGTTTCATGTGAAAGTGGAATATTCTTCCTACAGGAAGTAGAGTAAGAGAACTTTAGTCCCCAAAGCTGAACAGCCCCCAAAGTCACTTCAGATGTAGTCTGCAAGACAGAATCTGGGGTCACAGAAAATAATAAGCAAGAGAATTCCTTCCAGCAGAATCTTCTCATTAAAAGACCCTGGGTAGGAGTCTTAATTTTATTGTGTGTGTTTTCTTGTGTTTGGATATGTGTACAGTATGCAGGGGGAAAAGATTCTCTCTTATCTCATGGTCACATCTAGCCTAATAGTAAGGGACTGAGAAATCTGAACTCTCTAACTGGACTATGGACCTGACAGGCACTTTGACCCTTTGCAATGTTTTCTTTGGGGAGGAATGTTTCCAGGGAAACACACTCATATGCATTTTTGATAGCCAGAGAGGGCAGTAACAATATTTACTAAAATCTGTATTCTCATTTCCTTGGGAACAGACAGATTTAAGTTTTCCAAGTTCCTCAGGTTGTGTCTCTTGCTGAAGATACAGAAGGCCCCTTTGCAGAGTCTGTTATCACATCAAGAAGAAAAAACATGCCACATTTTTGCCATGATATACTTTGAGTTTATTTGTTAAAAAAGAACAGTTGCTAAAAGTGAAATGTGAGCAAGGACTAATTATTTAGATAAATTTAGGTAATATATTACAGAGTGGCTTTACAGTTTAAAAACCATAGGAAAGAAATATACCACTGATTTATTAAAACAGATTCACAAAGCTTTTATGGAGCAATTATTATTTTTTAAATTGTTCCAGCTTTCACTTTCTTAAAAATACCCAATTTTGTGAAGGGTAAAGAAATAGCTCAGTAAGAGGAAAATAATATTTTTTTAGTCCAGTAGACTATATACATTCAAACTGGTATATGTACACACACACACACATTCCTGCAGGAAAATATTTATAAACATTGCACTAAGAAACCACAGACTAATTTAAGACAACTAGCCATTTATACAAGACTGTTTATTATTAAAGAGAAAATGTGTTTAATATTTTTGTACTATTCTTGGAAGTCAGGTGAATCATTCAGATATTCCATAAGATGTCAGTAACAGTTAAAGTTGTTATTGCTATGCACCGTTGAGTTGGAACTGACTCATGTCTGACCCTCCAGTGGGTTTTCAGAGGCAGCAAATCACGTGTGAGGAGATTGTTCATTTTTCTTTTTGGAGCAGCTGGTGGATTTAAACTGCAAGTCTTTGGACTGGTATGCAGCTCCTTACCAGGAAACCACCAGAGCTCCCTAACATCTAATCAGAACTACAGTATTCATACTCAAGTTGGGCCTCTTCAGTTTGCTTTGGATACATATTTAACTTTATAATGCATAATCAAAATCAAGCATAAAAAGAATTGCTCATGGTATTAGTCATGACAGAGATCAAAATCAAAACTATAGTGAGAAGCCATCTCAACTCATGATTAATAGCAAAGGTAAAGGAAAAGAGAAAATAATATGGGTATGAAGGTAAAGAGACTAGAGTTCTTTTCCACTGCTGTTAGAATTTTAAATTGGTAGAATCACTGTACAAAACACTAAGATCCTTTAAAGATTTGGAAATAGCTGCTGTAGTACTAGGTTTACATTGTGCAGAAATGAGACTGATAGCATGAATACATATATACACAGTGATGTCCTTTGCAACACTATTCACAACTGCACAAGCATTAAAACTACCAAAATTCCTATCAATGGGTGACTAGAAAAGTCAACTTTGGTACACACACCAGTGGAATACCACTAAAAAACCCCCATCAAACCACCCAAAAACCCACACCAAACCCCAAATATGTTTTGGTGACTACCAGGCATAGGAGGTCAAGAGATTAATTGCTAACTAGAAGGTAGGCACCAATGTATTCAGGTCATGGGGAAATTAATATACAATAAGAGGGAATGTAATTGGCTGAACTGTATACCCACAAAATACTTGTATATAGTGTTACACTATGTGGAAAGTATTGAACAATTTTTAAATATACCATGCAAGCAAAATATTGCTGAAGAGCATTAAAAAAACAGCTAGGTACATTTTTCTTCTGTGAAGTCATTAGTGGATTCAAACCAAAGAGACACCACCTTTTGTGTTTTAGCAGATATTTGTTTAAGGACTATGCCACCAGAAATCCCTTCCTATTGAAGTATGAATGCCCAATGGATTGCTACTGTTGTTTTTAAAAGAAAAATTTAATGTTAAGAAATGAGCTGAATATATGAGGGTCTTGCCTGCAGGTCCTCCTGGTTGATTCCTGGAGCATCATCTTTTTACTCTTCATCACAGAGGGAAGTTTATGGGAAGTCAACTCAGCTCAGACCTGCAAGGTTAGAGTAAATCCATTTTCTTGCCATCATGTTATCGGATGGTGGGGATGGATGAGTGAATATTCTAAGTCATCATTATACACAAGATATCCTGAGCACTATTCTTTCTGCTGAAGTTTTAGAAACCAGTAATCATTCTTCCTCTCAAAGAAAGACGTCACCATTTGCTTCAGCAAGGGTTCATTCTGCGTTTATTTCTCAACTCCCTCTTAAATCACCAAACAAACAAAAAAGTTTTAGATGGGAATCAATAGAGATAAGACGATAAGTTCTCTACTGCTCTTTGTTTTTCATTGGAAGACGTTCTCAGTGGTTTGATAAGAGTCCTAGAGAGTTCCCTTGCTCTTGTTCTCCATTGCATTAGTTTTAAGGAAGAACACAGTGACAAAGATTGCTTACTTCTCAGACCCTGAAGTGGAAGTCTTAAGGGTCACAAGAATGTACTGATACATTCTCTGAATGTATTTATGGTATCATGCACCTCAGACAGAGGTCACAAGACTCATAAGATGTAGCACAAGACTCTAGTTTCTTAGAAAAACGTTGCTTCTTATTTATTAACTCTTGAAATTTCACTTCCACAATTAGTTCCCATGTTTACTTACAGTACTGGAGACTGAAAGTCCAAATCAGGGTCTCGGCTGTGTGGATTCTTACTTATTAGTAGTTCTATGTGTTCTTGGTACATGGACGATCTATCAACAATCTGCGTTATGCAGATGACACAACCGTGCTCGCTGAAACTGAGGAGGACCTCATACACTTACTGCAGAGGGTCAAGGACTGCAGCCTTCAGTATGGACTGAGGCTCAATGTCAA
>NW_006399757.1:9942226-9944365 GCF_000299155.1 Elephantulus edwardii | reverse complement strand
AGAGAGGGTTAAACCAGGCTGCTCCTTGGAGGCAAAGATTCTGGGGCTTTTTCTGACATACTTTGGACATGTTGTAAGGAGAGGCAGGTCTTTGGAGAGGGACATCATGCTGGGTAGAGTAGAGGGATGGCGCAGGAGGGGAAGACCCTCTATGAGGTGGATTGATTCAGTGACTGGGGTAATCGGGATGGGTGTGTCAGAGGCTATGAGATTGGCACAGGATACAGCATGGTTTAGGGCTGTTTTACATAGAGGTCGCTATGAGTCGCAAACGACTCGACGGCACATAACAACAACAACACGTGTTCTTGGAGTCCTTGGCTTGTAGATCATCACACAGAATCACTCTTCCCCAGTACATGCTTAAAAAAACTGGTAATTTTTTCCTTCCAATAAATACAATGTTAGTTAAATGGATCTAATTTGTAGTTATTATAAATATTTTCTAATACAGATAACAGAAATATTTAAAAGTAAATATTAAAATAATTTTGTTAATGTGGGTCATTTAAGTTTCAGTCTATAAAGTTAGTTTTCAGTAAACATTATTTCACATGCTGAAAGATTTTATTATAAGTATAAGCCTGAGGATTATGAAAATTTATGTACCTTAATGATTATGATGCCTAAGAGTTAAGTGATGATATACTGATCCAATTTTTCCAGGAGTTAGAATAACCCAACCTTCTGCAGAGTATTTGATGGATTTAAACCTTGTGCCTTTGGGATTGCAGCACAGATTCTTAACAGTAGACCATCAAGAGCTCCCATAAAGGAGACAAGAGTGTAATAAAGGCAAACTTTTATATCGATAATACATGAATACTAGTAGATAAAAAGACATAGACACTGTGATATGAAAGTGCATAAATAATGGTGTCTCAAATATATGGCAATATATTATTGAATCTTCTTGTAGCTAATGTGTCTAATATAGATTGAAATAGGAATATTATTTTGTGGTCCAAAAATGTAGCTTTCAAATATGTCATAAGTTTTGTTTGTTGTTTTTTCCTTTTCTTTTTTAAATAACATAACTTTAGTTGACAATAATAATTTTTCTTTGATGACTGTATTTGTCTTCATTCTGAAGTATATAGAATTTGCGACTGTATTTAAGCTTTATTTTAAGTGGTATGATAAATTTCATGGCGTGAATCTATTAAGATCTTTATTTGAAACATACTGTGCAAATTATGACATGGAGAGATACAAATTTGGTTTTCTTTTATTAATTATGTCTTTGTATTATTTTAGAAGGTGAAAAAACAAACACAAAATATGTAATGGCACCTGAAGCTAGATCAATGTGATGCCCTAAAATGGAAATCTCATACATGAGAGCAAACTAGTTAGTACAGGCTACTCTTGTGATCTGTGTTTGACGGTGGTTATACTTATTCCTTATCTCTTCTCTATGGGAAGGGTATATGTCCCCTTATGTTAAAACCTTGTGAGACCTAGTGCCCCTGGTTCTCATTATTCTGTATGTCTGACTCAAAGGTATATTGGTGGTCTCATTATTTAAGAATCTATTTTGATCTAGACGTCAGTGTTTTTTCAAGTGGCTTTTGTGCAAAGAAACTCAGCAAAGGTAGAATAGCTTAAGAACAAAGTTAGTGAACATAAATTTGGGCTAGCCTATAAGTTTCAGGGAGTGAAATAATAGTGATTTACACAATAATAAAGACTTTAGTTTGGAGAATTTGAAATCAGAACAAAGACTTAGGTTTAATTCAGCATAGAGTGAGTACTGCAAAAGATACAAAAGATACCTGGAAGAATTCTGTGACTCAGTAACATCATTGTTGTGTGCCATTGAGTCAAAATGACCCATAGCTGACCCTCTAGAGGGTTTCCAGAGGCAGTTAATTGCCCATTCTTCTCCCACTGAGCAGTTGGTGAATTTGAACCATGTTCCTTTGGGATTGCAGCATAACTTCTTATCACTAGACCACGAAGCAAATGGAAGTGGTGTAGCAGTAAACTGGACCTGGAAGAGGGTAGATTGGAAATTTTCAAATTAATATCTTTGATATGGATTCTATAAATCAGTTAATAGTCAGAAAACTGGATAAATTATGTATATTGTATTGAAACAGATGAGGGAAAGAACAGATTAGAAGTGATATATGATTG
>NW_006399757.1:9928308-9941344 GCF_000299155.1 Elephantulus edwardii | reverse complement strand
TGTGTGTGTGTGTGTGTGTGTGTGTCTGTGTGTGTATAGGTGGGAGAGAAATATTAAGATCATCATAATAATAAGGGGATTAGATAATACAAAGAATGATGATATAATTAAGAGGAAAAAGACCATCAGACATGAGCAGTGGAAAGGATATTATGTTTTTACATACCTTGAGTGTGGCAATTAAATAGAAATCACTTAATTTCTAAAGAAATTGTTTTGATCACAAAGAAAAACCAGTATTAAACCCACATTTATTATGCTTTCTCTTTGCAGGGAATTAATAGGTGTGATAAGTAGAAGATTAATTTTCTTGATATCCATTAATACTTTACTAATAATTTTTTTATTTCTTGGGTAATATTCTACAAGTACATAAAATTTTAAAAAATCACAAACTAAAAATACAATGAGATTTTTTTAGCCACAGAAATTTAAAAGAAGGATGTAGATACAGTTGTATGAAACTTTCATTAAAATTATTAAAAAATGTCAGGATTCATAATTTTGGAGAGGTAAATATTTAAAATTTAAATTTTCTTACAGAGGGATAGGAAATAATTGCTGGCCAAGGAGTTAACAACATTTGGTGGAATCTTGTCAGTGCTTTTGAGGCAAGGCTCAGATAAATGAAACAATAAATGGTCAATGGCAACAAAATATGACATTCATCTATATGGCATATCGGTAGGGCTAGGACAATAATATATGATACCCTTGGGTTAGATAAAAAACCAAAGAGGTTAAGACTAGATCTGTTTTTTAGCTGATTGACTTATAAGGAAAACCATATACAGTACATGCTAGCAAAATCAATTTCTTGAGAGAAGTCTTTACAGAAACTTATAATTTCAAGCACAGTGAGTGAGTCACAAAGTCTGTGTTTACTGTTATCTTGTGACAAGACTGATTTCTACAATTCCGATAAGTATGCCAGCTTTTTATAAGATATGTTTTATTTTCTAATTTCTGACAATCTGTAACTTCCAGAGAGCTTAGTACACTAGACAATGTCTCAGTTTTCTTTCTTCTTTCACAATGTCATCTTCTAGGTTCCTTTCTAAAAAACTTTTTACAAATGTTTATGTTTAGTAAGTATGTTTCTAGACTGAGTGGGAAATGGTTCTTTCTGTGGTGAAGTTTTTTATCTTAACATTTATAATGTTTCCTCTCCCAATCAACTTTTTAAATAATTCAATGTTCGAGTGCCAAAAGAGTGTATTATCTCCATGTTTGAAGGTTAGTGTTGAAGAATAAAGTACATGATAAAGGCACAGAAGGAGAGGTCTTGAAACTTTAATTCATTCCACCAAGTAGTTTTTGTGCTTACGAGGCATTCTACATTTTGTTATGCATTGTGGGAATCAGTGAAATTGGAACGTCCCCATCTGTTCTACTAAGGTTTACTTTTTTTTCTAGCAAACGTCAGCAAACTAGAAGCAAGTTCAGACCAGAATCAAGTTGGATACTAGTTGGGATTTTGGCAGATGGATGGGAAGAAAGGCCAAAGGAAACAGATGGGAAGAATATTGATGAGAGCTTTTAAATAAGGTGCAATGGAATCTTAGCTAGATAGTGAGAACAGTAAAACAGGCAGTTCCCAGACTGTGAATGAGTTCTGCTCCCAAGTCTGTTTTTAAGCTGAATTTGTATGTATTTTGGAAGTCATGTATATTTTATATCAAATATCAGTCAAATGTTTGTCTTAGTATATAATTTTTTATGCAGAAAAACATTCATGAAATACTTCCAGATATACTAAAAAAAAATGTTACCATCATATTACAGCAATTGTGGTGTTTTGTGGTTATACGTGATCAAGTCAGAACCAACTCATAGCTGACCCTCCAGCAGATTTTCAGAGATTAAGTCACACGAGAAGAGATTGTTCATCCTTTTCCCATGGAACGATGACTGTATTCAAACTGTATCTTTGAGTTGACAGCATACTCTTTAACCACTAGACCACCAGAGCTCCCTCAGTACAGCGATGGTAATAATATGAATAATGTTTTGATGCATGCCACAAAACAGTGTCTATTTCTTATAGTGAACCACTGTATTTACTTCTGATTTTTAATGTAATAGGTTATGTGGGGGCTTGGTTCTTAACTGCAGCTTATATGGAAGTTGGACATTTGTGATCTGAGGACAGCCTATAATAAAATGATACTTCTAAGCAAGGAAGTGCAGAGGGCATCAATCTCAACTATATTGTAGATGAATGAGAATGAGAATACTTAAAGTTAAAAGTGACCGACTCTTCTGAAATGGACCACCACAGAAGATTTTGGGTAGAGTAGGAGATAAATGTAGAACAAAATGAGAAATTACACTAATAATCAGCTTACTGACCTAATGAAGAGTTGTGAAATCCCAGAGACTATGATCCTTAACTGGACTTTGAACTTGGACTGAATTCACCAGTGACACAACAGGAGTCAAACAGTATACAGATCTCTAAGGCAAACAGGGAGTTCTGGTTATGTAGTCCATAGGGAGTTTCACTCTTTAACCTGGACCTTTGTCTCTTTGATTGTCCCAACCCACGTGGTTTTTCAAAGAAGACAGATATTCTGTCTCCTCCTGTGTGATTTACAGTCCCCTGAAAAACTGCAGGGAGGTCAGCTATGAGTTGAGTTGGCTTTGACTCCATGGCAATGAATTATTATGTCAACAATAAACTAGAAAGAGTCTCAGCACTTAGAACACTCAACCAACGACACAAGATTACAAGGGTAGCATTACAAAGGGAAGATTACAAGATGAAACTCAGAAGATAGGAAGGAAGAGATTGGAGGGGATCATGGAAATAAGAACCACAGAGAAGTAGTGGGAAGAGTGATAACACAATGTGGAGACTGTAATAAAATTATGAAACATTGGGAGGGTTCAATGGAATGCTAATTTGAGTAAACTTTCTCTCAAATCATGCTAAAATGTTTAATAAAATAAATTAGACAATGTAATATGTATGGACTTATTGTTATATGTCATTGAATTACTTGTGATTCACAACAATCTTCTGAACAACATCTCTGAACCCTACTCTATCTTGAACCAATTTTGTTTTCTCTGATACACCTAACCCCATTACCCCAGTCATTGAGTCAATGCTGTCCCCCCACCCTTCAAAGCATGATGTCTGTCTCCCTCCTTGCAACATGCAAGGACTGCTCGTTCCTTCCTTGCAACGTGCCCAAAGTATGTCAGACGGAGATTCAAAATCCTAGCCTCCAAGGAATAACCTTGTTCCACCCTTTCCAGGATGAATCTGTTTGTTCTCTTAGCAGTCCATGGTATATTCCTTAGTCATGTCCAGTTCTCTGGTGTATAGCAAGTAAATGCGAAGACCATGGCCTGGATCAGGAACACCTTAGTTTCTAGACTGATGTCATTGCTTTTCAGTAATCTGGAGAGGTCCCTGATAGCAGGCTTTCCCAATGCAATTTGTCTTTTGATTTCCTGGCTTTTGGTACCAAGGATGTTGATGGTGGAGCCAAGAAATACAACCCCTAAAGAACAATACCAAACAAAAGAAAACCTCCACTTCCCTCCAACCCCCCTGCAGTCTTGTGGATTTAGATTTACGGTAACCCAAACACTGCACAATAGATTTGCTCCTGAGTTTTCAAGGCTCTGATATTTCAGAAGTGGTTTGGCAGGATACTTTTTTTTCTGACATGTTTCTGGTTGATTCAAACTGCCAACCTATCAGTTAGTGATCGAGAGCTTAACAGCACCACTCAAACCAAACCAAACCAAACCAAACCATACCATACCAAACCAAACCAAACCAAACCAGCCAAACCAAACCAAACCAAACCAAACCAAACCCATTGCCATTGTTGAATTGATTCCAACCTGTAAAGACCTGGTATGATAGAGTTGAACTGTCCTATAGGGTTTCCAAGGCTGTAAATTTTTACAGAAACAGATTGTCTCATCTTTCTCTTGTGGAGCAGTAGGTGGGTTTGAACTAGTGACCTTTCGTTTAGCATTCAAGTACATGGACTCCATGCCACCAGAGTTCTTGAACTACTCAGAGACTTCTAAATACATTGTATGCCCATTTTTTTCATCCCACTGTAAGGATAAGGAGGATTTAATGTTTCATATATTATCTTATATCTTTGTTTAGATAATGATTTGTTAAAATAGAAAATATACTTTAAAATGAATCCTAATTCTAAAGAAAAGTAGGGAGACAATCACTATGGCATGTTAGGAAGAGAATATAATAAAGTGACTTTAAAGACTGTAAGAAATATTATTTTTATTTTAATATTCATTTTTATTCTCCTTCACTGTAATAATTATAGTGCTCAAATTTCTTGCAATGTACTGATTAAGCACAGTTGGAGTTAGAGTACATGAAATACCAAACTTCTAAAAAAGAAATAATAGCACGCTATTAACTAACTTGGTATTCTATGTATATTAAGTAACCTAAGGTGTTAAATTGTAGATATTAAGATTAACTTTATCATCTTCTAATGGAAAACTTACTTAAAGCTAGTATAAAAATCCACTTAGTATAAAATTTAATAAAAATATAAGCTATAGTAAATTAGCTATAATGCTAAATCTTTGTGTATAAAAATTTCCTTTTTTTGACTTTCACTATAAAAGTAATAATGGGAGACAATTTATCATATAATTATGATTATCTTTAGGGGACAGGATGAAACATTAAATATAAAACATCATTGGAAAACAGTTTGGCACTTACTTAAGAAGATGAAAACAGAAATGCTATTTAACCCAGCAATTCCAATACTAAGTACATATTATAAAAAAAAATGTATATGCACAGCCATGCTCATTGTAACATTATAACAACAAGGTCAAAATACTCAAATAACCACAAATTGATGATTTGATAAACAAAACATGGTACATATGCACAACAGAATACATGCAAAGTTAAACAAATAATGAAAAATTCTTTGTGAACTACCACACACCATAGATGAACTTTGAGAGCATTATGCTGAATGAAGTAAGTTAGTCACAACATAACAAATATTGTACACTCTTATGAAAATGCAAACAACATTTGCATATGTAAAGAAATATTTTTTAATGGGTACCAAAAATGAGAAGTGAAGGAGCTGAGAGCAAAATCAGTTCATAGATAATCAACTCTCAGCTCTTTGCTGTTGAGTCAGAACTGACTCACAGCTGACCCTGCCTGGGGTTTTGGAAGCTATAAATCACACATGAGGAGACTGTCCATCTTTCTCTTGAGAAGCCAATTGTGGATTCAAACAGCCAAAGAGGTACCACCTTTGGATTAACAGAGCAATTTTCTTTGGACTAAATCACAAGAGATCCTCTAATAGGCGTATAGTAAAATGAGGGAATGGAAAGACAACATATAAATGTGTGATAAGCAGAATATCACTGAAGAAAAGGAAGACGTGGAGAGGTGTACATGAAATAGCCAACAAAGATAAACACTATTACATATACAGTACTTCAAAATCTACAATAATAAATAAACATTAATATGTTGTTGTTGTTGGACAAAGAAAAGACTAAGGTAGATGTTAGAAGCCAGAGCAAAGAGAAGAAATCTGAAGGTAAGGAGCTGACTAGAAGATTTCAAAGGGCAGCTCACGAAGACAAAGCAAACTATTATAATTAAATGTGCAAAAACCAAGGAGTTTTTCTGACTCTGTTTTTGGGAAAGCTTCTCAGCATTTTTCAAGCTGATGGAAAGGAAGAACAAATTAAACTCTGGAGTTACAGTACTTAAAGATGCTGTGGGCAGATATTGAATGATCCATCAAGTGTCAAAAGAAGATGGAAAGAGTATACAGACTCACTGTACCAGAAAGAATTGGCTGGCACAGAAGAATTTCATGAAACAATATATGTTCATGAAGAAAAAAATTCAAGGTTCTCAGAAAAAAATGGCAAAAACAATGACAATGACAAAAACCAACTGATGGAAAATAATTTGATTTATTTCAGAAACAGATGCGGTCCTGGATACTACTCTCTATGTTGTGCCAAGATATCTGCAGGACAACCACCTGGCCAACTGACTAGAAGAGATCCATATTTATTCCCGATCTAAAAAAAGAGCATCCAATAGAGTCTGGAAATTACAGAACAATATCAATATCATATGCAAGTAAAACCCTGCTGAAGATTATCCAAAAACAACTGGTATGGTACACTGACAGAGAACTGTCAGAAATACAGAAGGAAATCTCAGAAGGCTGAGTTTAGAAGGGGCCTTGGCACTAGGGACATCATTTCCAATCTTAGATGAGTATTAGCAGAAAGCAAAGTGTACCATAGAAATGTCTATCTCTGTTTCATTGACTATGCATAAGCATTTGACTGTGTGAATCTCAAAACATTGTGGCTAACATTGAGAAGAATGGGAATCCAAGAACATTCAATTTTGCTCATGGGAAACCTATTCTTGGAACAGGAAGCAATAGTCAGAACAGAACAAGGAAACATTGTAAAGTTCAAAATTAAGAAAGCAGTGCATCATAGATGTGTCCTTTCACCACACATTTTCAATCTATATGGGGAACAGATAGTTCAGGAAGCTGGATATTCTGGCATCAAGATGGGAGGAAGATTCATCAACAACCTGAGTTATGCAGATGACACAACCTTGCTTGCTGAACTTGAGGAGGACCGGAAGTGTTTGTTGCAGAAGGTCAAGGAGTGCAGTCTCCAATATGGATTGTAGCTCAACAACAGCAACAAATCAACAACAAAACCCCACAAAGATTCTTGGCACTGGGCCAATTGAGAGCACCATGCTAGATGGAGAAGAGAGTGAGACTAATAGTAAATAATCATATTGAAATGGAGTAATCCATTATGATGTTGCAAGGAGGGACTGACTGGTCCTTGGAGAGGGACATCATGTTTGGCAGAGTGGAGGGGCAGCAAAGGAGAGGAAGACCTTTGATGAGCTGGATCGATTCTGTGACTGGAGCAGTGGGAATAAGTGCATTTGAGATGGCTAGGTTGGCACAGGATAGAACAGCATTTAGAGCTCTTGTACATAGGGTCGCTATGAGTCACAAGCGACTCGATAGCACATAACAACAACAACAACAACATTAATTTTTTTTAAAAAAATTGCACTTATGGTTTATGGTCTCTTCTCCCACTGCTTGTAATACTACAAGAACTTCCTAGCACACTTAAAATTATGCAACTCATCAAAGTGCACACACTGTACATGAGTTGGGACCCACTGACCTCATCTTCTGTGATATTTTTCCATGCCCCTGTGTCCCAGCCTCATCCTAAGTTGGTTTTTAGTGCAGGCCTTCTAAGTACTTGTTAAAGTTTTCTTTTCCTTGTAAATCTACATGCAAAGTAAAATCTCAGAGAAGCCCTCTCTAACTACCCAATCTAAGATTTTACTAGTTGTTATTCAGTATTGCATAGCCTAGATTCTGTTGCCTTTTTTGAACTGAGAAGCAGAGAGTTTCTTCTAGTTTATATTGATTTGTTACTTTTTATTCCCTACCTCATTCACATAGAACATAATTTTCTTCAAAGTTTATTCTTGATTTAAGTGGCAGTTTTTGTTTGTTTTGTTTTGTTTTAAATTTCCAGCGTCCAGAGCTGCTTGCTTGTCTAACTGAAAGTGCTCAATGTGTATTTGTTGAATTAATGAGTTGTTGTTGTTCTATGCTGTCAAGTTGCCTGTGACTCATAGCAACCCTACGTACAATAGCTCTGAAGCCTGGTCTGTCCTGAGCCAGTGTCACACCTACCCACATTGTCCTACTTACTGTGTCAGTCCATCTCACCTGTGGTATTTCTCTCCAAGCATGATGTCCTTCTTCAAGGATCTGTCCCTCCTGGCCACATGCCCAAAGTATGTGGGATGGAAATTAAAACTCCTAGCCTCCAAGGAGAAACTTGGTTTCATACTCTTCAAGACTAACATCGTTGCTTCTCAGTTCTCTGGAAAAGTCTCTAACAGCAGATTTACCTAATGTAATTTGTCTTTTGATTTCCTGACAGCTATTGTCAAGAGTGCTGATTGTGGAGCCGAGTAAGTTGTAATTGTTAATAACCTCTATCTTTTCTCCATCTATCATGGCCAATTAATGAGTAGCCTGTGTTATTTGCCATGGTTAGCGTCTGCTGCTATAAAAGAGAGAGAGAGAGAGAGAAAGAGAGAGAGAGAGAGAGATGGATTTCCACTTTTTAAGAACTTGTTTTTACAGACAGGGAAATTCCAATTAAAATTCCATTAGCATTCTTTACAAAAAATAGAAAGTTAAACCCTCAATTTTATTTGGAAAAATAAAGAGGTCATCAGTTGCCGAAGCAATTTTAAAAAGAAAAAAAATCAATATCCAAACATTACTACAGAAAGCTACAGTCATTAGTTTGGATTTTTATAATTGCAGGGAAATGTTGTTAGGTTCTGTCGATTTGAGTATTACTCATAGTGACCCTAAGAACAATGAATCTGAACCCTGTCCTATCCTGTGCCATCCTCATAATTTCTGACACACTCAAGCCCATTGTTACAGTCACCATGTCAATCCACCTGGTTGAGGATATTCTTCTCTTTCACTGCTCTTCAACCTTTCTTGCATGATAGCTCTCTAAGGAATAACCTATCCTAGTAATATGTCCAGAATATATGAGACGAAGCTTCATCATCTTTGCCTCCAAGAGCAGTCTGGTTGCACCTTCTGAAGGCATATCTGTTTACTCTTTTTGGCAGTCTATGGTATCTTCAGTACTCTTGTCTGACACCACAGTTCAAAAGCATCAATTCTTTTACTGTCATCATAGTCTGCCCAGCTCTCAGATGCATAACAAGTGACTGAAAGGACTACGGCCTGAATCAGTTTGATGTCTTCAAATTGGCATCATTGCTTCTCAATAGTATGGAGAGGTTTCTGACTACAGACTTTCTCAGCTCAAAATGTCTCCTGATCTCTTGCCTACTGGTACCAAGCATATTGATTGTGGATCCAAAGAAAGATGAAGTCATTGACAGTTTCCACTTTTCAATCTAGGTCTTCTCTCTCCTTGCTATGAAGTCAGAACTGACTCACAGCTGATTCTCCATTTGGTTTCCCAGATTGTAAACCAAACAGGAGAAGAGTGCATGTCTTTCTCTTGGAGCCACTGGTGAAATCAAACAGCAGGTGAAGCACATCCTTTGAGTTGGCAGGACAACTTCCTTTGGACTATGTCACCAGAACTCCCTACTCTCTTTTTGCTGTTGTTGTTATGTGCCATGGAGTTGACTGCGACATAAGGTGAGGTGAACAATGAATATGAACCCTACTTTGTGCCATTCTCACAATCTCTGAAACACAAAAAGTGAACATAAGTGATTGTAACATTATTGATGTAATTGATGTCACTACAATTCAAAGGCACTTATTCTTCTTTATTCATAGTCCAACTTTAAGATGCATATGAAGTAATTGAAAATAGCACAATTTGGATCAGGTGTCCCTTATTCCTTAAACTGACATCATTCCTCTTCAGCACTTTGGAGAGGTACTTGACAGCAGTTTTTCCCAATGCAGCACATCTTTGGATTTGTAACAGCTTATGCCATAAGTGTTGATTGTACATCCAATGAAATTAAAATGAAATAATTGTGACAACTTCAGTTTTTCTCCATGTACCGTGATGTTGTCTATTGGTTCAGTGGTGAGAATTTTTGGGTGGTTTTTTGTTTGTTTGTTTTTTTAAATAATGCTATGTAATCCTTAAAGAAGGCTGTAGTCATTTATCTTTTTCATTAAGTGTTTCAAATCTTCATTTTCTGCAAGGTTTTATAATCTTTGCAATGCAGGTTGTTGATGAGTTTTCCTTGAATTCTGATGCCATATTCTTGATTCCTCCAATGTTGCTCAGCATACAGATTGACTAGTGGAGACAACCCTGACACACAAGGTGCTGATATTATACCATACCATCCTTTGTTCTGTGCAGACAACTGCTTGGTCTAGTAATAGAATTCACATGAGTACAATTAATTGCTCTGAAATTCCCATTCTTCTCAATGTTATCCATAATTGATTATGATGTATCTTTGCAAAATAAAAAAAGTAAGTAAACATCTTTTTCTCTAGCCTTTCAGCTGAGATGCAGCCGGCACAAGCAATGATAGTCTTAATTTTGAGACCTAATCTGAATCCAGCTTAAATTTCTGGCAGTTTCCCATCAATATACACTGTTTTAATAATTTTTCCAATAAATTTTGACACAATTTTTCTTGTGTATGATTTTATTAAGTCACACTTTCACATTCTGTTGGATTCCTTTCCCTGTCTTTGTTTTGAAATGGGAACAAATGTAAATCTCTTGCAGTCAGTTGCCCAGGTAGTTGTCGTCCAGATTTCTTGGCACAGCATGGTGAGCACATCCAGGGCTACATCTGTTTGTTGATATAATATCAGTTGGTATTCCAGCAATTTCTGAGGCCTTATTTTTTTTACCAATGCTGTCAGTGCAGCTTGAACTTTTTCCTTTAGTACCATTGCTGCTTGTTAATATGCTGCTTCTGTTTTTCTGGTATCGTGGCTTTTCGTGTTCTTTTTTTGATGCTTCCTGTAATGCAAATTTTTGGCAACTGAATCTTTCAGTATTACAACTTGAGGCTTGAATTCAGTTCTTTCAGGTGGAGAAATGTTAAGCATGTTTTCCCCTTTTGGTTTTCTAACTCTAGATCTTTGTATTTTTTTAAATTATTACTAATTTTAATGAAAGTTTACAGACTTCGGATTTCCATTCACTCATTGTTGCACTTTTCTCCATGCCCACCCCTCTCCTCCAGCACACTCTTCTCTTTGAAAAGTAAAAGGAAAAAAATTCCATTATTATAAAATCCCTTCCCCCAAGTCCACCCCACTATGTAACCTTCGTTCTGGACTCCTGTCATGACAATAATACCTAATAATATATCCCTTTTAAACAGTTCTCTCCCTCATCTGTTTCAATGCAGTATACATAATTTATCCCATCTTTCTCAGTCTCCCCCCCCCACCACCACAATGTCAGTCCTGTTTTACACCAGGGACACTATCAGGATTTGTCCTTTTGTGTCTGAGATATTTTACTCAGCATAATGTCCTCCAGGGCCACCCATTTCATATGATTCATAAGTTCTTTGTTTTTCAATGCAGCGTAGTATTCCATTGTGTGAATATACCAGAGCTTCTCTATCCATTCATTTGTTGATGGGCACTTAGGTTGTTTTCAACTCTTTGCTATTATGAACAAAGCTGTGATAAACATAGGTGTGCATATATCTGCTCAGGTGGCAGTTATAGTTTCTTTGGGATATATTCCTAGTAGTGGAATTGCTGGGTCAAATGGTATTTCTATTTGCAACTTTTGGAGAAAGCGCCATACTGCCTTCCACAGTGGTTGCACCATTTTACACTCCCACCAAAGTGAATAAGGGCTCCAGTTTCTCCACAACCTCACCAGCATTTGTTGTTTGCTGTTCTGTTTATTTTTGCTATTCTGACTGGGGTGAGATGATATCTCATAGTTGTTTTGATTTGCATCTCTCTTAGACCTGGGGATTTTGAACATTTCTTCATGTGTTTGTGTGCCATCTGAATGTCTTCCTTGGTGAAGTGTCTGTTCACATCCTGTTCCCATTTTTCAATTGGGTTGTTTACCTCTATCTTGTGGTCCTCAAGAATTTTATAAATTCTAGACATAGGTCTGACATGTGATTACCAAATATTTGTTCACAGTCTGTGGCTTCCCTTTTTACCCTGTTGGAGAAGTTTTAGTATGTGCGTAGGGATTTTATTCTTAGAAGGTCCCATTCATCTGTTTTATCCTTTCTTGGTTGTAGATATCTTTACATATTTTGTTTTGTTTTGTTTTATTTAAATTTATTATTAATTTCAGTAAAAATTTACGGAGACTTTGGATTTCCATTCATTCATTGTTGCACTTTTCTCCTTTCCCAACCCTCCCTCATAGTACACTACCCTCTTGGAAAAGTAAAAGAAAAATTCTTTCACTGTTTTACAAACCCTCCCCCAGGTCCACTCCACCATGTAGCCTTTGCTTCTAGACTCCTGTCATGACAAAAATACCTAATCACATATCCCTTTTAAACAGTTTACTCCCTCATCTGTTTCAGTGCAGTATACATTATTGAAACCATCTTTCTCAGTCTCTCCCCAACCCCAAGGCCAGTCCTGTTTTACAACAGTGGCACTATGCAGTATTTGTCCTTTTGTGACTGAGATACTTCACTCAGCATAATGTCCTCCAGAGTTACCCACTTTGAATAATATTGCATGAGTTCCTTGTTTTTAAATGCAGCGTAGTATTCCATTGTGTGAATATACCATAGTTTCTCTGTCCATTCGTTTGCACTTAGGTTGTTTCCAACTCTTTACTATTGTGAACAAAGCTGCGATAAACATGGGTGTACACCTTTGCATATTTTTAAATATTGGCACTTTTTTTGGAGCTGATCTTTGAAGTTGTCTGTTTAGTTCTTTCTTTTTTCATTTTGACTTTTCTGAATTCTATTCCAAGTTTCAAAGTTTCTTCTGATATTCATTTTGATATTTGTTTCTTCTCTTGTCTTTTTTAATGATCTTTTGTTTTCTTCGTGGATGACGTCCTTGATATCATCCCACAACTTGTCTGAACTTCACTAATGTTCAGTCCATTAGATCTATTTTGAGATGGTTTTAAAATTCACTTGGGATAACCTCATGGTCATATTTTGTCTTGTATGGACTTGTTTTAATTTCCCCCAATTTTAATTTGAACTTGCATATGAGTAATTGATAGTCTGACAGCCAGTTCTTGGCCTTGTTTTGACTATGGCTATTGAACACCTTCATTATCTCTGTATAAGAATATGGTCAATCTGATCGCTGTGCATTTCATCAGGTGAGATCTGTGTGTGTAATTGCTGCCTATGTTTTTTTAAGAAAAGCATTTGTTATTAATAAATCATATTGTACTAAATGATCCAGGAAGTATTTAAAGAAGATGGAAGGAATATACTGAGTCATTGTATAGAAAG
>NW_006399757.1:9924950-9926903 GCF_000299155.1 Elephantulus edwardii | reverse complement strand
GATGGGTGTGTCAGAGGCAGTGCGGTTGGCACAGGATAGAGCAGGGTTTAGGGCTGTTGTGCATAGGGTTGCTATGAGTCACAAACGACTCGACGGCACATAACAACAACAACAACAACAACAACTAAATTCTATAATTTTTCTCTACAGCCTCATTTTTATCAAGGCCCTCTTTCCCAACTATAAGTCCCTCTATCTTTCTAACATTTGTATTTCAGGCATTAACAATTTTTTTTTCTTGTTGTGTACCATCGACTTGGATCCAACTTGCACAGGAGGAGATTGTCTCTCCTTGTGCAGTGGAGCATCTGGTGGATTCAAACCACGCTCCTTCATGATTGCAGTGCAGTTTCTAGCCTCTAGGCCACCAGAGCTTCCCAGGCATTAAAATTATTAAAATAATTATCTTGATTGTATGTTCCATCAACTTTACACTGCAAAAGTTTGTAGATGTACTCAATGTCTTCATGGTTTTTTATATTTGAACAGTAAGATGTATCGATACATCTTTCTTGTATGTGTATGGATAGTATTCTGTTACTCATAACATTTTGCTTCAGGATAGACCTTTAAATGCTCTTTGATAATGAATGCTACACAATTTCTCTTCAATTTTCCTTCCCATCATAGTAGATCATGTCATTGTCTCATTCAAGATGGACAATACCAGGCCATTTCAGCTCATTAATGCATAGGATGGAAATCTTTACATATTCTTTTCAGTTTTTTTACAACTTTCAATTTTCCTAAATTCATGTTTTGTCTCTTCCATGTTGCCTACATTGATGGATGTTTGCAGTTCTTCCTCATTTTTACTCTTGACTCATGGACACTGCATGTGTACAGGGTAGAAATCTTTACAAGCTTTGCAAAGCTGGGAGCTTTTGGAAGGAGATCATCAGTTCTTTCTCCCAAGATGCCTCTGGAAGGGTTTAACGTGACAATCTTTTTAGCTAGTAGTCAATATTTTAACCATTTGTAACATCAAATTATTCAATATTGAGGAATGAAAGGACACAGTAGGAGAGTCATTGTGCAGCAAGCCTTGACATAGCTAACCCCAAATACATGTTTGAGGCAACCAAATTCATTTTGTGAGGCTATTCAAATACTTAACAACAGGAGTTGTAAAGTATAAATTATTAAATTACAAGTTATTACTAAGAAATTTGTTTTTGTTGAGTGCCATCAAGTCAGAAACAACACATAGCTGACCCTCCAGTGGGTACACAGAGACAGTAAATTGAACAGAAGAGAATTGCCCACCTTCCTCCTTCAGAACATCTGGTAGATTAGAAGAAGTACTGTACATCTATTAAAAATTATGTGAAATGATGGAATACTATACCGTATGCAGGAGAAATGATTTTGTAAATCACTGCTTAACTTGGTAGGGATTGGAGAGCGTTATGCTAAGTGAACTAACACAGTTCCATAGGGACAAATACAGTATACGACCATTATTTTAGAAATAGATAATTAATAAAATGTTTATGAAGATCTAACGGGGTGTATTTGGAGCACAGGGGTGAGAATGGGTGGGAGGCATAATCATAGGGTGGCACAATTTGATTGGTGGAGGGAGGAATGAGTAAAAGAACTGGTGTAAAAAACAATGTATATGAACTTTGTAAGTAAATCGGTATAAAAATAAAAGTTTATATTTAAAAAAAGCAGAAAACCAACAAACACCACCCATCCTTTCTGTAAAGTTTCACTAAAAACACAATTAAAAAATTCTTCCTTCAAAAATAAATTATGTGAGAGATGTAATGATGAAAATGCTTACTCTTAAAAGAATATAGTTTTATATTTTTTTGGAATTGTGTGTACCTATAATGAATGAGTCAACGCTCTTGGCACCAGCAGTCAGGAAATCAAAAAGCGTATCGCGATGGGAAAGTCTGCTGTTAGGGACCTCTCAAAGGTACTCAGGAGCAACAGTGTCTCTCT
>NW_006399757.1:9919931-9924628 GCF_000299155.1 Elephantulus edwardii | reverse complement strand
GATTCAGTGACTGGGGCAATCGGGATGGGTGTGTGAGAGGCAGTGCAGTTGGCACAGGATAGAGCAGGGTTTAGGGCTGTTGTGCATAGGGTTGCTATGAGTCACAAACAACTCGATGGCACATGACAACAACAACAACAACAACATAATGAATGAGCTTTTCAATCACTTGCTATGCATCTGAATGCTGGACAATGAAAAAGGATAATGGAAGATTAATTGATTCCTTTGAATTGTGGTTTTGGAGAAAAGTGCTGAATATGTCTTGGAAAAAGTGCAGCCAGAGTACTTTTCAGAGGCAAAGATGACAAAGGTTCATCTCTCATACTTTGGACATGCTAATAAGAGAGGCTATTCCTTGGAAATGGACATCATTCTTGGAAACGTGGAGGGTAAGCAAAAGAGATAAAGACCTCCAGTAAGACAGACAGGCACAGTGACTGCAGTAACGGACTGAAGTGTGTCAGAGATGATGACAAAGTTCAATTCTTTTGTGCAGAGGTTCACTATGAGTCATACTCAACTTGACAGCACATAACAACAGTAACAACATAATATATTTGTCTATGGATATAGCTCTGGTGACCTAAAGGCAAAGAGCTGTGCTGCAATTCCAGAAGTGTGTGGTTTGAATCTACTAGCTGCTCCATGGAAAAGGATAATCTCCTTCTGTGTGATTAACTGCCTTTGAAAGCTCTCTGGAGGGTCATTTATGAGTCTATTATAACTTCATGGCACATAGCACAACAAATACATATATTATGATTTAATATGGTATGATACAATAGAATATATATAATAAAATACAGATCAACAACGTGCGTTACGCGGATGACACAACCCTGCTTGCTGAAACTGAAGAGGACCTGAAGCGCCTGCTGCAGAGGGTCAAGGACTGCAGCCTACAATATGGATTGAGGCTCAATGTCAAGAAGACAAAGATTCTCACCACTGGACCAATTGGCAGCATCAGGATGGATGGTGAAGAGATTGAGATTGTACACAGCTTTAGTCTGCTTGGCTCCATAGTCAACAGTCTTGGCACCAGCAGCCAGGAAATCAAAAGGCCACTTGCCATGAGAAAGTCTGCTGTTAGGGACCTCTCCAAAGTACTGAAGAGCAATGGTGTCTCTCTGGAGACTAAGGTGCATCTGATACAGGCTTTGGTCTTCCCAATCACTTGTTATGCATCAGAGAGTTGGACAATGACCAAGGAGGATAGAAGGAGAATTGATGCCTTTGAGCTGTGGTGCTGGAGAAGAGTATTGAGAATACCATGGACTGCTAGGAAAACAGATTTGTCCTGGAAAGGGTTAAACTGGGTGGCTCCTTGGAGGCAAGGATTCTGAGGCTCCGTCTAACATATATTGGACATGTTGTGAGGAGAGACCGGTCCTTGGAGAGGGACATCATGCTTGGGAGGGTGGAGGGACAGCGCAGGAGAAGAAGGCCCTCTATGAGGTGGATTGATTCAGTGACTCGGATAATTGGGATGGGAGTGTCAGAGACGGTGCGATTGGCACAGGACAGAGCGGAGTTTAGGGCTGTTGTACATAGGGTCGCTATGAGTTGTAGGCGATTCAACAGCATATAACAACAACATTATATATTTTATGTTGAATATATATGTATATATGTGAATACATAGGATTGGGAGGGAGTACAATGAAGCATAAACATATCTTATTTGTGTGTTAGTTTTATTAATACACATATATTTTTATTATATGTTGTTGTTTTTAGGTGCTGTGGAGTCAATTTATTCCACAGAAAAAAAATCACTCTGATACCTATATAGTCCATTTGTTGAGGTCTATGTATAAAGTTGGCATTTGTGTTTTTTTTTTTTTTTTAAAGCCATATACCATAAATAAACCATTGACTATACAAAATTCAATAATTTCATTTTCAGCCTCATTTTGGTCACCAAGTATGTATTTTCCAATATATATATTTTCTTCTTCTTCATTTCCAATGTTTGCATTCCAGTCATCGATTATCATTAATGCATCTCAGCTGCATGTTTGATCAATCTTGAACTGAACAACCCTGTATTTCAGGACAGAACTTGAAATTGCCTTTTTTTTTTCAACTTGTAGCCTATGTTTTATTAAGTTTTACACTGACTTTACATAAAGTGCCAGGTTTTAGAAGATCCAATCTTCACCGTTACTAAGTTTAGTCTTTGACCTGTTATCTTAAAAAGGAAGATTAATTGGCAGTCTTAACAGAAACATGTATTGACTGTTTTCAGCTACTAGACTTAACTGAGGTGGTTGAAATTCTTTACAAGGCTAAAGCACCCATCATTTTATCTCTTAAATCTGTACTGAAATAAAAGTCAACAAAATTTACCAATGGATAGTCAATTTATTAAAATAGTTGATTTAGGCATCTGCAATGGTGACTTCAACCTCTACTCCAGGCTCAATGCTGATGGAGGTGATCTGCTTGACAATCTCAGAAGGACTGTGTAAGTCAATGAGTCGCTTGTGGATCCTCATCTGGAAACGATCCCAGGTCTTGGAACCTTCCCCACAAGGAGTCTTCCTTGTAGTGATTCTCAGAGTCTTGGTAGGCATCATTAATTCTGAATGCAACACCATTCTTACTCTGTTTTTCATTCCTGGCATAGTATCCATGTAATTGTGTAATCCAGTGTGGCCAACACTAGTATATTTTATCTCACTAATACCTAGAATGTCAACATTCCTGCATTCCATTTCATTTTTCACAACTAGTTATCCAATACTCATCCTCCATTCCATATTCCAACTACAGAAGAATGTTTATAGCCATTTCTTCTCATTTTTACTGACTTCCAGTCCGGACTCCACCTCTACCTATTCCCATTTCTCTGTTGTTCATAAGATTTCAGAAGTCTATTATGTAAGAAGTGAATGGAAAATCCTTCTTTCTAGTCTGTCTTCATGTCGGAGCTTTACTAAAACCTGTCCAACACGGGTGACCCCTCTTGTATTGGACACACTGGTGGCACAGCCTGCAGCATCAGCATCAGCAACCCGTAAGTACAGCAAACTTACAGACAAGTGTTTTACTAATTAGAACAATCATAAACACGAAAGACTACAGATATACAAGCTACCAAATAATTAGCAATAAGCAGCAGATCAATCCCTATACAAAAAGCTTATGTCAGTCTCACAGTGTGGAATTCTTCATGTCTGAGTCCCAGATACCAGCTCTAAGGGTTAGATGTGTCTTATTTTTATAATCATGATTTAAAAATTAAGCATTGTTAACAAATACCATAGACTTTCAAGTCAGATCTATTTGGTTCAAACGTATGCACTGTTATTCACTAAACTTCTTAGAATCCTCCAAGGGAAACCATTTTTTCTCCTTACAGTCTTAGGAAGATTACATTGACAATGTAATGAAAACTTGAAACCTTTAGGAAAAGCTTTCCTTTTTGAAGTGTTATGTTCCATTACTGTTGTCCATAGTTAGTTACTTGCACTGTTAACCTAAAAGTAGGGCCTTTCCGGGGTTCGAATCCACTAGTGACGCCACAGAAGAAATACACGTAATTTACAACTTCCTGAAAGCCTGCTGGAGGGTTAGCTATAGAGGGACAGCTATAAATCAGTTCCAAATCAAGGACAACTTATCTCTCTCTCTCTCTGTCAATAACTTGCCCTATATTATATATATATTTTTATCAATATAATTAATAGAATGCATTTCATTATATAAGATATATGCATTCAGTTACATTATAAGAAACAAAGCACTGGTTCAAGATCAAGAGAAAAAGTAACATTTAAAGTAAGCTAATAGAAATATCTGATAAGCTACTGGTTCCAATAAATGACATAAGTGAGTCTGGGGTTTTTTTGTACAAGTGAAAAATGCAGAATTTTTTTTGCCAGAAGAAATTTTTTTCATCTAAAAGTTTTTGAAATTTTCTGGGTAGATACATAATAATCAGAAAGAATATTATAATCAATGTCTAGATGTTTACACAACAATCTAACGTGGCACATGTTGTTGTTATGTGCTGTTGAGTCACTTGCAACTCATAGCGACCCTAGGTACAACAGCCCTAAGCTCTGCTCTGTCCTGTGCCAATCGCACAGTCTCCAATACACCCATTCGATTACCTGAGTCAATGAATCAATCCACCTCATAGGGGGCCTTTCTCTTCTGCGCTGTTCCTCCACCCTACCAAGCATGATGTCCCTCTCGAAGGACCTGTCCCTCCTTGCAACATGTCCAAATTATGTTAGACAGAGCCTTAGAATCCTTGCCTCCAAGGAACAGCCCAGTTTGACCCTTTCCAGGATGAATCTGTTTGTTTTCCAAGCAGTCTGTGGTACCCTCAATACTCTTCTCCAGCACCACAGCTCAAAGGCATCAATTCTCCTTCCATCCTCCTTAGTCATTGTCCAACTGTCTGATGCATAACAAGTGATAGCAAAGACCATGGCCTGTATCAGACACACCTTAGTCTCCAAAGAGACACCATTGCTCTTCACTACTTTGGAGAGGTCCCTAACAGCAGACTTTCCCATGGCAATAGGTCTTCTAATTTCCTGGCTGCTGGTGCTGAGAGAGTTGACTATGGAGCCAAGCAAACTGAAGCTGTGTACAATCTCAATCTCTTCACCATCCATCCTGATGCTGCCAATTGGTCCAGTGGTGAGAATCTTTGTCTTCTTGACATTGAGCCTCAA
>NW_006399757.1:9911823-9919831 GCF_000299155.1 Elephantulus edwardii | reverse complement strand
GAGCCAAGCAAACTAAAGCTGTGTACAGTCTCAATCTCTTCACCATCCATCCTGATGCTGCCAATTGGTCCAGTGGTGAGAATCTTTGTCTTCTTGACATTGAGCCTCAATCCATATTGGAGGATGCAGTCCTTAACCCTCTGCACATACAGATATTAAATTTGCTCATGATTATGCTTTTGGAATTTGGAAAGTAGAATAATTCTGGAAAAGTTACATGATATAGCACAAGAAGTCAGTTGTAAATTTGACTCGTAAAAATTAAAAGTAGAGATTTTCCTGTGTGATTTTATGAACAGTAGATCTAGGTAACTCTTATTTTTTACTTAAAAGGTTAACAGATACATAAACCAATTTATTTTCTTCTCAGGGTTATTTTTGTGAAGACGTTGTAGTAAATTTTATCCTTTCTTTAAGAGTAATAGAAAAAGGGAATAAAATTTTCTGCACCTGAGGCTAACACAAAATTGCAACTCTGATGAAATTCCTTTTCCATGCATCCACTGGCATAAATCCAGGTTCATAAACTTCAGTCTTTTAATGAGGGCCCTATTAAAAAAATGGTACTCTAAGTTGAACTTACTGGATGTCTTTTATTTATCAGAAAAGGCCTGCACACTACCTATCTGCATTAGAAATTTTCTTTCTTATAATAGCTATCACTCTTAGACAACTATGATATTTAGGCAAATAAAGGAAGATTTGACAGACATAGACCTTTTCCTTAAGGTGGTTGCATTTTTTGTTTGACAACACATTTGGGAACAGTCACGTCAAGGGTATCTAGGATACAGAACAATATTAGCATTAAGAAAGAAAAAAGTATTGAAATCTTTTTACATTTTGGAAAGAAATCAGCAAAAATATTATCAATGTTCATACAAGTACGATACATTCAGAAAAGCATTCCTACCCTCTCATGTTTTCATGGGCAACTTCAACAAAAAAATTGGACTTCAGTGATAGCTTGAGCAGTGAAAAGAAAGAATACAAGAAGCTTTGAGGAGTAGACCCTCTAGATACCAAATTCATCTCCTGAAACACAGTGATAGTTTTCTTCCACTGAGAATATAATGAATTACATATAAACAATGTAAATGGAGTTATATTATGAAATAATTAATAATCTATAATGGACAGTCTCAGAACCATATTCAGTAAAGAAGCAGTATGAGTAAAATCTTCCTATTAGTTAAGAACATATTCTTTGGAGTAAAAATCAGAATTGTAACACTGGTTCAGTCATTTATAACTTAATTTCCAAGTCTAAATTTTCTAGGTCTTTAAAATATGCAATCAAAATAGGACCTATCACCTAAGGTTGGTATTGACCAGAAAACACATGAAACAGCATATTTTAACCAAAATTTAAAATTTCTGGAGAATATTGGGAGGGAACAATAGCACCCAGGGCAAGAACACAGCAGATATTATACCTCTGACTATCATTCTTGATTTTCTTGTCCCACTTCTTTTACATTTGTGTCTCTAGTGACCAGTGGATGCTCTCCTAGGGGAGAAATCTGTTCTATAATGATTTTGATTCTTATTTTTAATTAGGCATATCTCAAGTATTTATGATTATCTCCAATCTTCAAAGAAGTTGTTTCTTATTAATATGTATTATTTATACATGGTTCTGGTCAAGGAGGCAGGTGCTTGGTACAGTTGGTTGGAGTCTCACATTCCAACTTTCTATTTACCTATAAATTCTGTGGAATATGCTAGGAGAATCGACTGGGACAGAGTGTCAGATAGTCCTAAATATGGAGGGAAAAAAATCATACAAATACATAGCTATTGCCCACCAAATTCTACCATGCAGAATTTTATGTGGATTTCATTAAATAGTCTGTTTACAATGTTTAACACATTGAATGACAAGCTGTTTTTGTCAGGTGCCATGCAGTTGATTCTGACTCATGATGACCCATGTATACAACAGATCAAAACCTTGCTCAGCTCTGTGCCGTCCCCAGTCTCTGCTGTGCTCAAGCTTTTGCTCCAATCATTGACTCAATGCATTTTACTGAGGTGTAAATGGCATGCAGTGCTTAATAAATGTTGTTGTTGAGTATCATCAAGTTGGACCTGAACCATAACCGATCCTCCAGTAGATTTTCTGAGCCAGTGAATCGCACCAGAGGAGACTGATCATCTTTTTGCTATGGAGCTACTGATGGTTTCAAACTGCTACCTTTGCACTGGCAGTGCAATCCCTTACCACTAAGCCAGCAGAGCTCCCTTAATAAATATTAGTTAAAAATCATCCCCTTTTCCTTATGAATCAGGGTGAAGTCTCTCTCAGGGAGGAGTGATAGGGAATGGCAAGGGACACACTGACAAAGGAGCTTAATCAGAACTGGCTTTGACAAGCACTGTGGCAATTGGACAATTAAAACAGACATTGGGGGGGGGGGGGAAAAGAAGAACGAACTGGGGATGAGGGTGGAGAAAACAGTGCAACAATGAATGAATGAAAACCCAAAATCTCTGTAAATGTTCATTAAAACTAATAAAATTTAATAATAATAAAAATATTCTTATTAATAAGATTCCACTGATAAGAGTAATAGTGGTTTCAAGGTTTTATTTGAGTATATTATTTTTGTTGTTATGTGCCAACTGGCCAGAACTGACCCATCGCTGACCATCCATCCAGTGGATCTTCAGAGGCTATAAACAGCATGGGAGGAGACTGCACATCCTTCTCTTGAAGAGTAGCACGTGATTCAAACCATGCCTTCCAGCTGACAGCACAACGCCTTACCACAAGGGTTTCTTACATTCTATTAAGGATATAACAGACGTAGCTGTTGTTAATGCTAGCTCATTACTACTACTCGACACATCCTTACACTTTTATTTTTTCTTTAGTATTACATTTGAAAGAAATTTTTACATTTTCTAATCAGAAACCAGATACTTGATTTTAATTTGTTTCTATTTTTGTCAATGAATAAGCACTTAGATAAAGAATTAAATAGCTATTATTGTTGTTGTGCTGTCGAGTCACCTGCGACTCATAGGGACACTATGTACAATAGTTCTGAAGCCTACCTTTTGCTGAGCCAGTTTCACTGTCTCTGATACACCTACCCCATTGCCCTAGTTACTGTTATCAATCCATCTCATCCAGGGTCCTCTTCTCCTGCACTCTCTCTCCACCCTTCCGAGCATGATCTCCTTTTCCAAGGATTGATTCCCCTTGGCCATATGCTCAAATTATGTGTGATGGAACTTCAAAATCTTAGTTTCTAAGAAACTTGGTTTCACCCTCTCCAAGACAGACCTATTTGTTTTCTTGGCAGCCCATGTTCAAAACTCTTCTCTAGCACCGTAACTCAAAGGCATCAATAATTCTTCTGTCATCCTTAGTCACTGTCCAGCTTTCTTTTTTTTCCATATTTTATTAATTTTCATAAACATTTACAGAGATTTTGGGTTTCCATTCATTCATTGTTGCACTATTCTCTCTACCCTCCTCCAAGTTTGTTCTTGTCCAAGTGCCACAGTGCTTGTCAAAGCCAGTTCTGATTAATCTTCTTTGTCAGTGTGTCCTTTGCCATTCCCTATCACTCCTCCCTGAGAGAGACTTCACCCTGAGTCATAAGGAAAAGGGGATGGCGTATTCGCTTAGCTACTTCCTGCTGAAAAGGGACGCTGTGGGTTTCAGGGTGAAGATCTTCTCTCACTACTCTAAAGGGCCCCTTTGGCAGTAGGAAACACATAGACTATTATGGAGATTGATTTTGGAATTTAGATGCACTCTTATTGATTGTGCTTGGCCGTACATGTTCATATCCTTGAAGATGTATCATGGGGGTGTTGCAACCTAGAAGACACAAATTTGACTAACAAGTTATAAGTACATGAGTCCAAAAATTATGGAAAAGTAAAAGAAAAGATTCTTTCATTGTTTTACAAACCCTCCCCCAGGTCCCCTCCACCATGTAGCCCTCGCTCTAGTCTCCTGTGATGACAGAAATACCTAGTTATATATCTCTTTTAAACAGTTTTCTCCCTCCTCTGTTTCAGTGCAGTATATATTATTGAACCCATCTTACTCAGTCTCTCCCCAACCCCAAGGACAGGCCCATTCTACAACAGTGGCATCATGTAATATTTGTCCTTTTGTGACTGGGATATTTCACTCAGCATAATGTTCTCCAGAGTCAACCATTTTGAATAATATTGCATGAGTTCCTTGTTTTTTAATGCAGCATACTATTCCATTGTGCGAATATACCACAGCTTCTGTAGCCATTCGTTTGTTGATGGGCACTTAGGTTGTTTCCAACTCCTTGCTATTGTGAACAAAGCTGCAATAAACATGGGTGTGCATATATCTGCTTGGATGTCAGCTATGGTCTCTTCAGGGTATATTCCCAGTAGTGGAATTTCTGGGTCAAATGGTATCTCTATTTGCAACTTTTTGAGAAAGCGCCATACTGCTTTCCACAGGGGTTGCACCATTTTACACTCCCACCAACAGTGAATCAGGGTTCCAGTTTCTCCACAACCTCGCCAGCATTTGTTGCTTGCTGTTCTGTTACTGTCCAGCTTTCTGATGCACAGCAAATAAGACATCAAAGTTTATTTCATTTAAGGGAGCTCAGGTAGCCTAGTGGTAAGAAGTTGTACAGAGCTGTACAAAGGCATGCAGTTTTAATCCACCAGCAGCTTCCCAGAAGAGGGACAATCGCCTCCTGTGCAATTTATTGTCTCTGAAAACCTGCTGGAGGGTCAGCAATGGGTTGGTTCTGACTCGACGGTACACAAAAACTACATCATTTCTTACCTACGCCATTGAGAACCTAAATTAGAAATTAAAGATGTCTTAAGAGATTGTAACTGATCAAAGCACATATGCTGATTAAAACCTTCTGAGATCCTGTAAAAATGAAAAAGGTTTCTGACTTGATGGCCAACAATGGTAACAAGGCAAAGTTATATAAGATCTTTGTCCTAGTACCAATACGTTAGTAGTTCATTATAATATTTTAGTAAAAAATTACACCTAGCTCCATAGCATGAATCTGTATTGCGCACTTATTCTTTAGTGTTATATGTCTAGAAGCAAAGCAGATGGGGGGGAGGTTATAGGTTTTTGTATTATTAGTCTTCAGAGGGACGTAGAAGTAGAGCAGGTAACGGAAGTGAAGTTGCTCTCTCTGCTTTTTTCAGGACTCTTTTTCTCCCTAATCATGAATTCTTGAAATCCATCAAGTAAAGTAACATCACATTTTGAGTATTTGGGGCCTTCTGATATGTAAGGTATCTTCTTTATCAGATTTCAAAGCCTTTTAGAGAAAGTAGCTAGGAAGAGATTTACTTTTAGAGATGGCAAAGTTTCTTACCTTCCCTTGCCAGTTGTCCTTTTTCTGTATTATTATTTCAAATTTAGTCTGAAATCGTACAATTTATTTCAACCTATTCCATCATTATATCATACGAGGATAGAATCAGTAAGTCAAGATTTTGTTGTGTGTTTTGTTTTCTTTTTTAAATGCAAAGCAAAAGCTAACTCAATTTGGATAATTTTGTGTTCTATCTTTTCCTATTTGTGTTTCTCCTTGGGATGGCATTTCTGGTCTCACAAGAAACACACCCCTTTTCTATGTTACATTTTGTAAATAACTTATGAATTTCTAAAGGAGAGGACAATAAATGGTGCTAATGTATAGGCAAAGATGGTCTTTACAAATAAATATTACAGGCGTTAACTCTGATGTATTCAATGCCAAGCCTGATGTAGTCAATGGTTCTGTGGTTAAATGGTGTGACTATTCAATTGTCAATAAGTATTAGGATCCCTAGACTCTCAACAATTGATAATGCACTACTTTCATAGAGAGTTAATAATTTAATCATGTCCTGACATATATAGGCTTAAACGTAAAATATAATAAGACCCTAGCTACTAAGATGATATAAAAAGACAGGGAATAAAGATCCAGATTAATAGTGACAGAAAAGGAATCTGGCTACAGAGGCTCTAGGGTGGTCTGATGGTTAGGGAATTGTGTTGTCAACCCAAAAGGGCCTGGTTCATATCCACCAGTTGTGCCAAGGAAGAAATATGGCATTTCCCTCCTCTGACTCTTCTGATACATTTCATTTCAGAGGCAATTTACAGCTCCTGAAAAACTATTGCTGGGTTGATTATGTGTCAGTTCCAAATCAACAGCAATCAGTTGTTTACAGAGCTGAATATTACAGTAAGTCATTATCTACATATAATCCAAAAGGTTCAGAGAGAAAAGCCATGAATCAGGCACTTTTGGCAGGTTGATAGAGCTCTGTGCTTTTCAGTTCAGGAAATATGTGGTCTAGTGAGAGAGTTCATGACATCCTGGCCCAGTGAGCTTCCCACCATGGATGCATTCTTACCTGTTAGTAATGATGAGATATGGGTGTACAAGTAATACTGTTTGACAACTCATGGATAGCAGCAAGAGTTAAAGTAAGTAGAATATCAGAACTAAGCAAAAGGAGTACAATTCAAGGAAATGTTTCTTCCCTGTAAGAGACCAATCCTAAAATCAGGACCTTTGCTTCTGAGTCATTTCTGCTTCATAGCAACCGTCTAGGACAGAGTGGAAATGATACATAAGGTTTCTAAAACTACAAATCTGCGCAGAAGTAGATGGCCTCATCTTTGTCCCTCATAGCAACTGATATGTTCAAATTACTGAGCATTTGGTTAGGAGTCAAATGCTTACTCACTGTGCCATCACTCCCCATTAGAGAATTATTACATCAATCTGGCATGTTGTTGTTGTTGTTGTTAGGTGCCATTGAGTTGAGTATGACTCATAGTGACCCTATGAACAACAGATCAAAACCCTGTCCTATCCTGTGCCATCCTTATCATCTCTGACACATCTGAGTCCATTGCTGCACTCTCCGTGTCTATCTATCTTGTTGAGGGTCTTCCTCTCTTTCACTGACCCTCCACTTTTCCAAGTATGGTATACATTTTGAAGGCTATTATGTGCTAATTCATATTTGCAGTGAGGTTGGCATAGGCTATTAGCATACAGAGTTTGACACCATATCCTGTGCCAATGGTTGGGAGATAAGTTACACTCCTTACTGAATGATTGGTAGAAGAGTCTGGAGACACACTCAGTATCTCCCTCACAACACACGCCTGCACTTCTGTAGAGCCTTACCTTAGGTATCCTTGGAATACAGTAATAAAAAGAGTGGCTTAAGATCAGGCAAAATACATAAACACCAATTTTCTAACCCTTTAAACAACATTAATCTAATGAATTATTATTTCAAAATTTGAGAATTAACCAATAAATGTGCTAATTTACTGGTCTCTGAAAACCCACAAGAGGGTCAACTATGGGTTGATTCTGACTCTATGGTACACAGCAACAACAACAACAGCTACAGTACTTTTTTTCTCAAACATTAGAAACATAATTTTAAAAAAAATTGTACTGGTTTATTTACAATGTTTGAATACATTGTTTTTCACACCGATCTTTCCCATTCCTTTACCCCTCCACCCCAATCAAAATGTGTGACCCTAAGATTAATGCCTTGCCCATCCTCACCCCTCTGCTCTCCCCCTGCCCCTCTTGGATCCTCATTCTCAGTCTACAATAATGGTCTTGTACAGCATTTGTCCTTATGGAACTGCATTAGTTCACTCAGTACAATGCTTGCCAGTCCCTTCCAAGTTTTGTAGTAATTTACAAAATCATTACTTCTATGTGCTGCATAGTATTCCACCGTATAAATGTACATAATTTTCTCAATCCGCTCAATTATGGTTGGACGTTTGGTCTGCTTCCATGTTCTTGCGATGGTGTATAACGCTGCTATGAACATAAAGGTATAAATATTTTATGTTGTTGTTATGTGCCGTCGAGTCGCTTGTGACTCATAGCGACCTTATGTACAACGGCCCTAAACTCTGCTCTGTCCTGTGCCAATCGCACTGTCTCTGACACTCCCATCCCGATTATCCCAGTCACTGAATCAATCC
>NW_006399757.1:9892274-9910992 GCF_000299155.1 Elephantulus edwardii | reverse complement strand
ATTGCATTGTGAAAGTCAGCTGTGAGGGACCTTTCAAGAGTACTGAAGAGAAATGACGTCAGGCTGGAGAGTAAGGTGCACCTGATCCAGGCTATAGTCTTTGCAGTTACGTGCTATGCAGAGGAGAGTTGGACAGTGAAGAGGGATGATAGAAAGAGAACTGATGCCTTTGAGCTGTGGTGTTGGAGAAGAGCGTCAAATATATCATGGACTGCTAGGAGAACAAACAGGTTTGTCCTGGAGAGAGTGAAGCCAGAATGCTCCTTGGAATCAAGGAGTCTGAAGCTTTGTCTGACATATTTTGGGCATATTGCAAGGAGGGACTGGTCCTAGGAGAGGGACATAATGTTTGGGAGAGTGGAGGGACGGCACAGGAGAGGAAGACCCTTGATAAGATGGATCGATTCTGTGAGTGGGGTGGTGGGAATGTGTGTGTCAGAGACGGTGAGGTTGGCACAGAATAGAGCAGCGTTTAGGGCTCTTGTACACAGGGTTGCTATGAGTCGCAAGTGACTCAACGACACATAACAACAACACATAGGAGTTGCATTCACCTCCAAAATAGCTTGCCTCCGGAAACTATGATCTTGGAGAAATGATGAAAACTTATACAAATGTTCAGGTCTTTCATTCATAGGGTCGCTATGAGTCATCTACGACTTGACAGAACTTATCAACAATAACAACGACATTATGTACATGTTCTTGTGTGTCATAGAATCGGAGCTGACCCTCCAGCACATTTTCAGAGGCAATTAATCCCACGGGAGGAGATTGCCCAAGCTTCTTCTATGGAGCAGCTGGCGGCCTTGAACCAAATGTCTTCAGGATTGCAGCGCAGGTTTTTGCCACTAGGCCATCAGAGCTCCTTCAAGTATATATAATAATGTTATATATAATATATATATAGAATTGCATCACATTGATGTATGTGTGTGATGCCTCTGAGCTGTGGTGTTGGAGTACTGAATATACATACCATGCACTGCTAAGAGAACAAACAGGTCTGTCCTAGAGAGGGTGAAACCAGGCTGCTCCTTGGAGGCAAGGATTCTGAAGTTTCATCTGACATATTTCAGTATATTGCAAGGCAGGATCAGTCCTTGGAGAGGAACATTATGGTTGGGAGGGTGGAGGGCCTGCGCAAGAGAGGAAGACCCTCAGTGAGATAAATTGATTCAGTGGCTGTGACGATAGGGGTAGTTGTGTCTGAGACAATAAGGTTGGTTCAGGCTCGAGCAGGGTTCAGAGCTGTTGTACATAGGGTTACTACTATGAGTCACAGGTGACTTGACAGCACATAACAAAAAACAACATTTTATAAAAAAATTAGCTTTTTAAATGTATCAATTAAAATGATGATTTTATAATTCTATTTTCTAGTAGAACTTTTTGCTTCTATATATAATTCCTAAATGCAGCTCTGTATATGATAGATTTTCCCCCCTAGGAATGTATCATACCTTAGTGGCCTATCTCCATGTCTGTCCTTCACCAACTCAGAGAGTTGTTATTCACTCCTTGGAGATAGAAAAAAGGTAAAAAAAAAAAGACTAAGGACAGGCCAAGGAGATTCACTGACTATTTATAGAATAACCTTGTGTTTGAGAAAGTCAGCTCTTAAGAGAAGGAACTAAAGCTTCTGAGTGTGTGTGGAATAGAAACGGCAGCACTGTGAAATATAAGGAAACAACTAAATAAAAGGCGTACTTTGTAATTCTGAAAGATCAGAATAAATATAAAATTAACAAGGACTAAAGTGAAATGAGTCTTTAGTGCTATTCACTGCTTTGTTTCATCGTCCTCTTGGGATGATATTTCTTGAATTATTTTCTCAGGAAAATTCCCCTGCCTCCCCAAGTCTTGCCAGCACAATAAAATATTACACATTTAACATCACTCTTAATCTTGAATAAAAGATGTAAAGTCCTGTTAAAATTATTGAAATAAAAACCTAGAAAAATGTTAACATTAGTTACTTCAAAGAGATGATGCTGTTTGTATAAAATTTAAAATAATTTTTAAAAGATTCCTCTCCTGTGGAACATAAAACCTTGCTTGATTTAAACACTGGAAATATGAGACTTTGTTCCTTTTTTGTTTGGGAGTAATTTCATAGAGCTGGAGTGCTTCCCCCCCACCCCCCAGCATTTTTATTATATAACCCTGCTCAGAAGATTCCCCATCCCCCATCTGTTCAATATAATGTTTTCTTCCCATTTTATTCCAGAAGATGCCAAGACAGCCTCCTGGTGGGTTACCTTGGCAACCTCATGTGTCATGCTTTAGAATGTCCCAGAGCTGCAGTTTTATTTCCATTTGCATTCACTTCAGTCAGCTAACTGTAAATTAAGAAGGTTTGTCTGTTGTAGAGCCAATTTCTTTTTTTCCTCCTTGCAGTATGAAAAACAGATAATTAGGGTAATTGTTCAGTAAAATACACTTCTATCGTTACTATATATAGGAAAACCTTGAGCACTTCTGCCTAAAGTCATGATATTTTTCAGATGATACTTCATAAACTCACACATAATACACAATATATTAGACACATTCTATAATAGCCAGTGTGACTGCTTGATCTCAATTTTAAAATGCGTGTCACTTTACAATATTTTGATGACAGCTGTACAAAGGCCTTTCTTAATAGAGCTTTTTGACATTTTTGACATTTCAATCAAGGCTGCAGTGCTGCAAGATTGTTTTCATACATTGAGCTAAAAACAGTTTCTGAACAAATATTGAAAATATTTTAACTTTTCACATCTGAACACTAATATGTCTTTGGTCACAATTTTTAAAAGTTTGTGACATATTTCCTTTGAAAATCTTAAAAAAACCTTTAAATATGTATTAATCTTAAAAAAACCCTTTTAAATATTAATTTTTTAGGAAACAGTCTACACGATTTGTATGAGTTTTCAAAGATAGATTTGTTTGTAGTTTTAGAAAAAGCTAGAAGTACAGACATCCTAACATTAGACCAAAGTGTATGTAAAGTTAATAGCAAAGTAGAGGTGAAAAGCAATTCTTTCATTACTTATTAGTTATCAGAGTGAAGCTGATAGATCACTATTTTGTCTTCTGGAGGAAAATCACCATCATGTATGCTCCATTTAGTTTGTTGTTATGTATCATCGAGTCTCCTGTGACCCATAGTGACCCTAGGTACAGCAGCTCTGAACCCTGTCCTGTCCTGAGCCAGTCTCACTAATTCCGACATACCGACCCCCATCGCCTCAGTTACTGTATCAGCCCATCTCATCTGAGGTCTTCCTGTCCTGTACTGTCCCTCCACCCTTCTGAGCATGATTGTCCTTCTGCAAGGACCGGTTTCTCCTGGCCACGTGCCCAAAATATGTGAGACAGAGCTTCAAAATGCTAGCCTCCAAGGAGAAACTTGGCTTCACCCTCTCCAAGACAGACCTATTTGGTTTTTTTGGCAGTCCATGGTGTATGTTCAAGACTCTTCTGCATACCACAATTTGAGGGCATCACTTCTTCTGTCATCCTTAGTCATTGTCCAACTCTCTAATGCAGAACAAGTAACTGCAAAGACTATGGCCTGGATTAAGCACACCTTAATCTCTAGACTGACATCACTACTTTTCAATACCCCTGGAGATGTGTGGCATGCTCGAAATTCATTGAGATATTTTCTGCTTATCTATTAAGTATTTAGACATGCATTCCCAATTCAAAGGCACCAGGTTCAAATCCACCACCTGCTCTGAAGGAGAAAATTGGGCAGTCTCCTCCTGTGTTATTTACTGCTTCTGAAAATCCACTGGAGGATCAGTTATGTATCTGTTACAATTTGAAAGTGTATAACAGCAACAGCTATCACAATACTCTGAGGGAGAGTCTTTTATGGATTAGTGACTTGCGTTTGATTCAATCTCCATGTTACCTTGAAACAAACAGCCTCCTCTTTCTAAGCAACAGTCTCTGCAGAGCTTCTTCAGACTAATTTAGAGTGTCACCGTAAATTGAGCAGCATTCCTCTCTGCTTTGTTCCTGAGGGGCACTGGCTAAACATATTTCAGTAAGTGCAAGATAATTCAGTTGCTACTGGTTTTCCTAAAAATATTTTCTTCTTGGCTTCATTATCGTAATAGGCTGTATTTTGGCTTATAGTTTGATGAAACAGATGAAAATATACCATTATTCTTTAGCTCCCCAAATTCTTCCCATTGCAGAATTGTAAAGAAAAATTTTCCAATATATATATTTATTATGAATATCTGTGCCTTAATATTATATTTTTATGAACTTTGGTGGTCAAATAGTGAAAAGCTGTGTTGCAATCTCAAAGGCATGAGATTTGAACTCACCAGCTGTTTCACAGTTGAAGGATAAGCAATCCCTTTCCATGTGTTTTTATAGCCTCTGAAAAGCCTCTGGAGGGTCAACTATGAGCCAGTGCTGACTTGATGGCACACAACAATGACAACAGCAATAACAACAACAAGTCAATATAGTTCCTTTAGAAATGGGTTTATATTGGACAATGCAATGTGCTGCATAGGTCTGCGGTAAGATATCATTTAATTTAACGTCAAAAAGTGTATTTAAACTTTGTAAATAAATCAGCATAAAATTAAAAAAATGTAAAAAACCCAACTAGACAAAAAAACCACTAAGTTGACATCTTGTCGGTATAAAAAGTCTTAGATAGCAAGGGCACAGAAACATCAATAACTGGACAGATTACTTTTGACAACAAAGTTTATTCATGATATATTATTTTTCCAACTAGAATTTGTTTATCTAAATCTCATTTTTTAAAAAGAAGACAAACTGTTGAAGTCTTCGTCACCTTTGCTTTTTAGAGCTTTGATGGTTCATTATATGCTCTTAGATTAGTTGGTTTTTTTTAATTTTTATTTTATTATTTTTGTGTGCGTGTACCGTCAAATCAGATCTGACTGGTACAGGAGGAGATTGTCCCTCCTTACCCGGCAGAGCATCTGGTGGATTCGAACCGTGCGCCTCTGGGATTATAGTTGCAGCTCCTTGCCACTAGGCCACCAGAGCTCCCCAGATTAGTTGTTTTAATAATTACTTAAGGCAGATTTTTTCCCCACTGGAAATAAGAGATATGAAAATCAAAACCATATTAGGATACCATCTCACTCCAGTAGCACTGGCAAAGTTGAAAAGAATAGCAAGTAATAAATTTTCGAGAGGATGTGGCAAGATAGAAATTCTTTTGGATTGTTGGTGGGATTGTACGATGGTACAACCACTCTGGGAGGCTGTTTGATGCTTCCTCAAAAAGCTGAACATAGAAATTCCATATGACCCAGCTATTCCATTGCTTGGAATATACACCAAGAGAAAGAACTGAGGCACAAATAGAGACTATCGAATAGATTGAGAAATTTTGGTACATTCACGCAATGGAATACTACAAAGCATGTAGGAGGAATGAATTTGTAAATTACTGCTTAACTTGGGAGGAACTGGAGAGCATTATGCTGAGTGAACTAACTCAGTCCCGTAAGGACAAATACTGTAAAAAAACCTTATTGTAGAATGACTATGAAGATCCAAGGGGGGTGGGAGTGTGGAAGCAGAGGGGTGAGGATGTGTGGGGCAGGGGGGACGATTAATCATGGGTTAACACAATTTGATGACTAGAGGGGTGAGGGAAATGGGAAGGATCTGGTGTGAAAAACATTTTAGAACTTTGTAAATAAACTAGTATTAAAAAATAGTATAAAATATAGCTATAAAATAGTATAAAATATAGTTATTAAGGGGTAGTTGAATAAATAGCATCACCATTCTTTGCTGTGGCACAGGTTTATAAACTTAAGTGGAGTTTACTGGCAGCATCAAATGTTTCAGCTTTAAAAAAAATAAAAGTAGGGTACAAGTTACATGTTTAGTTCTAGAAATTTGTGCAATATGTTCATAACGATGGCTGTGGTTGCCACAAAGTGCCTCGTTTACCTTTAAATACTGTTAATGTGTCATGCATGCAGATGGAAGGGGTGGAATTGTGCACTTAAGTGGGGGCTTTAACTGCAGTGTTTGGCAGAGTTGCCTTCTACCCTGCCAGTTCAAACATTCAATCTGTTTTCATATAGAATATATTTATACTACAAAATTTGAGTCTGTTAAACAGCCTTACTCTGATTCAGCCTCTTCAGATACTCTTGTGCTGTGCAGCAGTGGCTCTGTGTGTAAATGCTATGCACTGAGGATACCCAAACACCAACAATATGACGTGTACAGGTTAATGCCTCATACCAATCAGATGTCCATTTGTTAATTGTGTTTGTTAACAACCCTTTATCTCTTAGTGTTATAAACTCCACTTAAAACTGATTAAAGTTTCATTCTTGTAAAAAAAATAGTATAAAATAGCATAGTATATGAATGATTGTATGAAACACAATGTTAATGAAAGATTATATAAAACACAATGCATATGAAGGAAACATACTGTGAAGGTATTATTAAGTGAAAAATCAATAAAAAAAATTCAAATAAAGAAAGGTGTCAATCCACCTCATTGAAGATCTTCCTCTCAAAATCATCCTCTCAGTTCACAAAATGTCAGTATTGTTTCATGCAATACTGTTTAATGTCTTGTAAATTTTTTGTCACCTTTTTATGAATTAATATTAAAAAATGACTTTAACATGTTCAAGTGCTCACTTTGATTTGCCTTAAACTAATAATAAAACACTCATAATGCCATCACTACAATAAAAGGAACCTATCATCAGTCCCCCAAGTTTCTTTATTCCTCTGCCATATTTTGATCATGAATTTGCTTTCTGTTACTGTCTCCATCACTGCTATTGAGTCAATTCTGACTCATAATGACTTCATGTGTGTTTCCCTCCCCCATGTTTTTGAATATAGAATTATACTCTATCGAGTTTTCAAGTGACTGATTTCTTTTGGGAAATAGATTGCTATGAATTTCTTTAAGGGTGCCTGAGGAGATTTAAACTGGCTACTGTTTAGGTTGGAGCCAAGCATATTAACAAATTGCACCATACAGGGATCTGCTATCACAATAAATTGTCATTTATCTAAATTATGTTCATACCTTTCCAAGTTCTGTTTTCTTTATGTGGGATAAATTCTCTGTTCCGCTTATTCCATTGTGATTTTACTATTTCATTTATGCTTTCTTAATATTCAACACAATAAATCTTATGTGAGAAGACTCCCCATCTCCCTTTATGCTGGAAGCTATTGCACTGGTAATTCAAATCCTAGCAGGGTACCCATGGTGGACATAATTCAGTGCAGCTTCCAGATTGAGACAGACTAAGCAGTAGGAATGGTTATCCATTTCTGAAATAATCAGTCTTTGAATACACTGTGAATAACATTGTTGGATATAAAGCCAGGAAGCGAGGCCCTCAAATTGGAAAACATTTGAAATGCTATCCCAGATGAGTTGCCTTCTCAAAAGAGAATCTGCCTTAATGGCATGAATAGAGTAATTCTTTTACCCAATCAAGGACTTTTATTTGCTGATGTAGAAAGAGTTAAAACAATTCATTCATAATTGGAATGTGGAATGTACAAAGCAAGAACCTAGGAAAGTTAGACATCGTCAGAACAAAAAAGAAATGCATAAAATCCAAGCATTAGTGAACCAGGATGACATGGCTTTGTCCATTGAGAGTCAGACAATAATATGAGCTGCTATGTTGGAAATGACAAACTGATGAGTAAGGGTGTCACATTAAACTTCAGAAAACAACATTTTGAGATCGATCCTGAAGAATAAGGTTATTATTAATAGGATACTGCCTATATCCATGCAAGTAAACCCCATTAACTATTAATCAAATATATACAAAGGCATTTGACTGTGTGGATCATAACAAACTATGGCTGACTCTGAGAAGAATGGGAATCCCAGAACACTTGATGGTTCTAATTCGAAACCTATACTTGGACCAGGAGGTAGTCTTCAAAACAGAGCAAGGGAACACTGCATGGTTCAAAATTGGGAAGGGTGTACACCAGGGATGCATCCTGTCTCCATACCTTTTCAACCTACATGCAGAACAGATTATCTGGGAGGCTGAGCTCTATGAGGAGAAATGTGGGGGTCAAGATTGGTGGACGATTTATCAACAATCTGTGTTATGTAGATGACACAACCCTGCTTGCTGAAACTGAAGAGGACCTGAAGCACCTGCTGCAGAGGGTCAAGGACTGCAGCCAACAATATGGATTGAGGCTCAATGTCAAGAAGACAAAGATTCTCACCACTGGACCAATTGGCAGCATCAGGATGGATGGTGAAGAGATTGAGATTGTTACACAGCTTTAATTTGCTTGGCTCCACAGTCAACAGTCTTGGTACCTGCAGCCAGGAAATTAAAAGGCACATTGCCATGGGAAAGTCTGCTGTTAGAGACCTCTTCAAAGTACTGAAGAGCAATGGTGTCTCTCTAGAGACTAAGGTGTGTCTGATACAGGCCATGGTCTTCACAATCACTTGTTATGCATCAGAGAGTTGGACAATAACCAAGGAGGATAGAAGGAGAATTGATGCCTTTGAGCTGTGGTGCTGGAGAAGACTATTGAGAATACCATGGACTGCTAGGAAAACAAACAGATTTGTCCTGGAAAGGGTTAAACCGGGTGGCTCCTTGGAGGCAAGGTTTCTGAGGCTTCGTCTAACATACTTTGGACATGTTGTGAGGAGAGACCGGTCCTTGGAGAGGGACATCATGCTTGGGAGGGTGGAGGGACAGCATAGGAGGGGAAGGCCCTCTATGAGGTGGATTGATTCAGTGACTGGGGTAATAGGGATGGGTGTGTCAGAGACAGTGTGATTGGCACAGAACAGAGCAGAATTTAGGGCTCTTGTACATAGGGTCTCTATAAGTCGCAAGCGACTCGATGGCACATAACAACAACAACAACAACAACAACACAATAGCTCTGGTGATGAGAACTCTGGTGGTCTAGTGGTAAGGAGCTGTGTTGCAATCCCAAAGGCACTTGGTTCAATTCCACCAGCTATTCCACAGGAGTAGGATGGGCAATCTCCTCCTATGGGAT
Source organism: Elephantulus edwardii (assembly GCF_000299155.1). Lineage (NCBI taxonomy): Eukaryota > Metazoa > Chordata > Mammalia > Macroscelidea > Macroscelididae > Elephantulus > Elephantulus edwardii. The sequence goes on along the minus strand of NW_006399757.1, from coordinate 9,901,941 downwards.
TAACTGGCTCTGAAAACCTGCTGAAAGATCAGCTATGGGTCGGTTTGGACTGGACAGTACTCAACTACTGCAGCAGCAGCAGCAGCAGCAGCAGCAGCAGCAGCAGCAGGTCACTGCAAGGTGTAGAACCCTTTTGCAATACAGATTTTTACTTTTCCCCCTCCTCCTGCTGATTGATTAGTATCATTTGTTACAAGTCTTATCAAATTCTTAGTTACTTGTCTTTCCCTTCATCCTACTCATCCATCTGCCAGTATATGCTCCTTTCTCTCTCCTCTACCATTCCAGTCAATAGTACATGACTTTATCTGTCTATATGTAAACCTCTCCTTGGCTTTTTCCGCCCCTAATCAGTCATGTGTATCCTGTTCCACGTTGTTAATTGCAATACACACAATGTCTGATCATCCATTCATTTCACATCAACCTTCCCTTCACCTGCTCCAATAAAGTGTTCATTATCTATTCATTGGTTCACTATTCCCTCCATACTATTTTTTTTTTTAATAACTGTTGTCTTATACAGTAGTTGTCCTCTTGTGACTGACTTATTTTACTCAGAATAATTCTAATTATTGGAGGAAGTCCATACTTGAGGTCAACAAGTGAAAGCCCAACCTGACTACTGGAGGTCACCTAGAAAAAAAATGGCACCTACGCCTCAGGAAGCTGAGTGGTGAGATTAATAAAGGCCTTGCAGTTGGGAAGGTCACTAGAGTTTCCTGGTTGCATGGAGTGCCAGTGCTCTGCTGTGGAGAGTGTGTGTCCCTTGGAAACGAGCAAGTTTTGTGCTGAGGACTCAGCAAAACTGCCTCCAGCTTTTCTCTTCTTTCCTTCTAGGTTAGAGATAGGGTTTTGCCTACACTTTGTGAATTCTTTTGATATATTATTGGTTCTAAGAACACAGAAAGGACCTAGCCCTGAATAATGGGGCAGAGGAAGAGGAAGAGAAGGACTGGCTCTGGACGGACAGGCCATAGGTTAAGCAGAGATGAAAGAGGGGAGGAACTCTGCGGCTGACTTATCCTTTGGTGGCTAGAACTGTGAGAAATGCTTTCACCGACTACCGAGGTCTGAGCAGGGGAGGGATATGGGCTTTTTTAAAACCTCAGGACTGCTTTGATGTCATAGTAATTAAGGATGCCTAGGAAAAAGAAAAAATAATTGAGAGGAAAATGTCATAAAAAAATCAAGAGTGTAGGAACACAATAGGCTTATTTGTTGTCCTGTGTAGTTTTATTAAGGGTAGAGGGTGTGTTGACTGGGACATGAGGGATGTGCTACTTCAGCCAATTCTTTTTGTCAAATTCAGCCCACACTCTCAGGTGGCATTGCGGGTCTCCATATAAGGCTCCCGGTATAAAAATTAAGTCTAAGAGTAGACAGTATCCGGACTAAGCTTTTCCTTTTGCTGATTGTTCACTCTGAAACATTTGTAAGGAAGGGCACATAGACCAGAGAGTTCTCATGCTTGTGTTATGGCAGCTCTACAATGTTGGGGCCAAGGGCTCAGGGATGGAGAAAGCAGGCCAGGAGAAGGGCACTGGACGTGCAACCACGCAGTATGACTGATGCCAAGGCTGAGTCAGCTCTGAGCACAGAGCAGCCACTGCGCACGAGGCTGAGCTCAGAACCTGGAAGTGTGCCCTGGGAGGAGTGGGCATGTCTGCAGGGAGGAGGCTGATTCTGGGCACAAGGCTGTGCCCCAATTTCTAACCCTTTCTCATGCCTTCCTAATTGCAGGCTGGCAAAGGAGGCCAAATGAGTGTCGTCAGCCCGTCTCCTCCCCCCCCTCCCCCCCATGGGGACACTGGTGAGGAGGGAGGTCTGGGTGTACAGAGACCACCTGATCCTAAAAGCACAGGGAGAGGCCAACATCCAGCCTTCTTGCCCTGTGTTTTCCACTCTGATATTTCTAGTCATAGCCCAATGGGAAACCTGTTGCTTTTAAGATTTGTCTTAGGCAGCATCTCCAAAGGTTCCAAATAATCATTTTCTCCCCTTCAGTAGTGGTGGGAGTAGGGCTGAGGTGAATGGGTTATAGAGAAAGCTGAGGGATTTGCCCTGGATGGGAATAGTAAATATTTTAAGTAAATATGTTCAAGGTATATAGTTTCATCATTCTCAACTGTCACCTTTTATTTTTTGGAACAAATATAACCTGAGGCGAATGGCAGTGAAAGATGAAGTTGACCATAAAATTGGAGGTCTCTTATTAAACAGACCTAGTTAATGGATTCTCTTCATCTGAAACAGGTTTAGCTAGCAAAGAAGTGGCAGGATATCATTATACAAAGTTAAAGATAAGCTGCTTGCTCTTTGCATGTATTTAGAGATAGAGTTGACTTTTATTTTTTGTTCTTTTTATTAAAAGAGAGGTAAAATTAGTATCAGTTGTGTGAAACAACCAGAAAATATCCCTGTATAGGTGATTCGATGGCACATGACAACAACATACATTTACTAGTAAATACTTTTATGGACATGTATTTGGTAGAGTAGGACTCCTAAGATTTTAATTGGAGCTTTGCTTCAAACAAGTCACTTAATAGTTTAAGGCTAGTGTCCTCAATCTTAAAATTAGTCAGTGATTTGAATAGTGGAAACACAATATATAGCTATTTTCAAAAGCATGTCTGATCAGCATCTCTAGTCCCAACAACTTTAGATGACTAGCTTGCAGGGGACAGCGAGGTGAGGAAAGCTGGAGGTATATTTCCCAGTTGATTCTGATCAGGTCACTTATCCGTTACAATAGGAAATTCTTTGAGGCATTCCTCTGAACTAGATAATAGAATATGGCTATCATATAACTCTGAACTACTGAGCACTTTTTTTTCCTTTTAAGAAGTATTTATTGAAGTCTCTCTCAGGGAGGAGTGATAGGGAATGGCAAAGGACACACTGACAAAGGAGTTTAATCAGAACTGGCTTTGACAAGCACTGTGGCAATTGGACAATTAAAACAGACATTCGGGGGGGGGGAAGAAGAACGAACTGGGGAGGAGGGTAGAGAAAACAGTGCAACAATGAATGAATGAGAACCCCAAATCTCTGTAAATGTTCATTAAAACTAATAAAATTTAATAATAATTTAACAAAAAGAAGTATTTATTGTAATTTGAGGAAACATTTTGAGAGAAAAACTGATTTGCTACTTTACAGTCTTTATACTTTTGGTCTTATGACATTGATTGTTGTACCCACAATGTAACAATACTTCTGTTTTTATCCCTTCTTGCCATCTGGGAAAATGCTGCCTTTGTGTCTTGTTATGGCTGATTGTTCCAAGAAATGTGTAGACTCTCTGATGGACATTGTTCACCCCTTAGGCCTGAAAGTTAAGGGGTTACTTAGATTCCATACTTAATGTCTACAAGCAATAGTCTTGGAGGTTCCATCAATCAATCAATCAATCAATCAATCATTCAATCATTCTCTTTTTAGAGCAGTAAGCATGGTCGTGTGTGTGTGTGTGTGTGTGTGTGTGTGTGTGTGTGTGCGCGCTTTGTTCTGCATTTTTCTCAATTTTTTCCAGGATGTCCTTTTGTGCTCTCTTTGAGGGTGCTCAAGAGTGGTACTGGTCAACTGGACACTATTTGGTTCTGATTTCAGTGTTATGGTAGTTGGGGCTCAATGTGGTTTCCTTGTATCTTGGATTTCTCTTACTCTTTTTTGGCTCTGATTGGAAAGAGACGAATAGTAGCATCTTAACGGCTGCTTACAAGCATTTAGGACCTCAGTTCATACTCGTCAAAGTAGGATGTAGGACATTGTCTTTGTGAACTTTCTTACTGATACCATTTTGCTAGTGTGTGTGTGCGTGTGCCATTTCTTTGATTTTCTTAATTTTCTGTGCCAAGTTTTTATTGTTTGTTTGTTTATGCCTTTTTTCATCTCCTTTGATGTGTTTTGTTTTGTTTTGTTTTACAGTGTTTTTTTTATTTGTTTTGATGAGTACATTTAATTGTGGTTACTCTGACATTTTCTTTTTCTGAGTTTAAAACAATCTTATGGCTTGTTTCTGCCTTGGCTTCTTCTCTGTATGGAAGTTATATAACCATGCCATTTATTCATCCTTTTCCTTTTGAAGTTTTCTGTTGTAGGAACTGCTGGAAATTTTTACTTCTCTAGGCCTTTGATCCAGCTGCTTCAAGCTTCCCTGCTCTGATTGAAAGGCATGACCCAATCACCACCCTTCGTGTTCCTGGGGGCATGCTATATGCCTCACCACTCTAATTAAAGAAGTATGCATGCCAAACTCTTTTGCCTTTCTCCTTGACTCACCAGAATAGCTGTATCTTGAACAACTGCATGAGTTTCTAGGGACATTCAGGATTTCTGAGCCCGAAGAAACACCAGCAAGAGGTTCAAGGGCTGGAGGAATTGGAAAAGCAGTATGTTATTAGAATGATGGGCTTGCTTGAGAAATAAAACATTGGAAGCATTTTTGACTCCCATATTCAGATGGCCAGTCTGGTACCAATATTATTAGAATTGTTTGTGATTACATCTTCATTGATAGATTTATATTTCTGATTTTGTTTCCAGCTTTGCAGATTTAATTTACTTTTGAGGATTATTTACCTGTTGTATGTCATGAACTCAGTATATTATGTACACTTTTGGTTTTCAGGACAAGAGATTCGCTTTTATTTTTCTTATAAGCTTGGTCTAGTTTTCACAAATTCCTTTACTTTCTGTTTATCTCTAAATGTCCTAGATTTGCCATACTAATAAAAACCTCAATTTTAATAAATACAATTCTTGGTTGGTGGTTATTTTCCTTTATTGTATTATACATGCCACCCCACTACCTTCTTTCCTACATAGCTGAGAAAATAGTAGTTAGATGTTTTAGTGACTTTTTATTGATTTTTCATGAGAAACTTCAATTTTTTTATTTTTGACTGTAGAAAGTTTGATGAATCATAGTAACTTTCTTTTGTAGACCATCCCACATAGAATTTATCTACTTTAACAAAATACTATGCACTTTCCATGTTGTTTTAGGGAGAATTTCATTCAATAAATCTTCAAAATTTCTCACTGCAATGTCTAATGGAACTCTTAGGCTGTCTTCCTTTTTCCCCATTTTTTCTTTTTGATTGTCCCTCAAAGAGATTAATCTCATATAATTAGTCCTTAATTTTGCTGAGTCTTTCCGTCATTGATTTAATAAAAAATTTATGTCTTTCCTTACATTGAGTTCTCTTTTTCTGGTAATGTATGTTTAACCTTCTCAATTTCTAGTTTTAGTATGGTTTCTTAATATTTTGTCTTTTTACCCTCTTTGATATCTTTCCTGAATTCTTCTGGGGTTTTATCTGTAAGTATCTTATATATGTCTTTGAATTCTTTGTCAAGTAGGAATCTATTGATTATTGAATCTATTATTGTTTTTGTCCTTTGATTAGAAAATTGAGTTATTTTTTTTTTCTATTATTATTTTTATTCCTCTAGGTCGTATAGCCCTGGTGTACAAGTTGCCATCCTGTGTTCACTTGTGGTTGCTGTGAGGCTGAACACCATGACACTGGTGTGTCAAATGCGTTAATGGTTGGCTACCCAATGCGGACAGAGAGTGGGTTGGTGCTCCCCGATTAAAACAAGCTTGGAAGGAGGAGTGGCATCCATTTCCATAATAGCTTGCCTCCGGAAACCCTATGAACCTGGAGAGAGGAAGAAAGGCACCCAAACATCGAGGACTCTCCTTCATAGGGTCGCTATGAGCCGCCTGCGACTCGACGGCACTTAACAACAACAACAATTATTTTTATTATTTCAACATATTATTTTTTCTTTGTTAGGAAGGTTTCTGCTCCTTTATTTTGGTCACATTTTAGAGTATATCTTATCCTACTTCTTCATTTGATTTGGCTAATCTGAGGTATTAAGGGGAACACGTGATGAGAGAATACATTTTTATTTCCTGATATTGGGTGAAAACTGTTGACTGCTAAGGTTCTCTCAATATCCCTTTGGGCAACATCAGAGCCGTCTTAGGTGCTGCTAGCAGTTAGTGGGCCTTCTAGAGATCAGAGTAGCCCATCTCTAAATAGTGACTAAAACAACAGAAAACCTTCGTAAATAAAATATAATGATAGTATACCGAGATGATAAAAAACAATAAATTATCAGTAGATCCTACTTGATAAGAAATTCAAATGACGTATATAGACTACAACACAGTCCAATCATTATACAATACTGTGTTTTATGCTATGTCTTACATTATGTCTTATATAGTCATTCATATTTATATAACCATTTCTAAAACAGATCATACCTAACAACAATAATGTCATATTTTATTGTGAAGATTGGATTGAACGCAGGGGAAGCCAATATTAGCTGTTGTTATTAATATGATTGATTTTTACACAAATGTCATAGCACCTGTTTCAGTATCAGATTCAATTAGGTCATTAAAACCTGCTGTAATTGGGTGCCTGCATCATGATAATTTCATATGTTTTCTATGAATTTTAATTATCAGAACTACTTAACTGAGGCAATAGAAATGGAATTCTGGGATTGAGTTCACAGATGTAGTGGCCAAAATGATAAAAGTCTGAATTCCTCAGTCTGCGTTTGACTGTTGGTCATAACTATGAAGGAAACTACAATTTCACTAATGAGACTTTCTCCAGACACTGTCAGTAGTAAACATTATAAAAGTACTTCTTCAAAGATACAACTAAACATAAGATTGTGAAAACCGGGGCAGAAACAGTCTGTTGGTGATTTTATAGAATGGTTGTAGGGGAAAAGAAAGAGAAGATTTTGATGATCACAGAAATGGAGTAAAATTTTCAAAAGTAATAGTAATTCTTCTAGGTCATTTAGGTTATTTAGAAATCCAATTGTCAAAACAAAACAAAAACTCTTCACCATTGGACCAATAGCCAACATTATGAGAGACAAAGAAAACTTGAGATTGTCAAAGATTTCTTTTTACCTGGCTCCACTATCAATAGCCAGTGTAAGTGCAGTCAAGAAATCAAAACACATGCTACACTGTGGAAATTCACTGTTAAGGACCTCTCTGAAATGCTAAAGAGCAAAGGTGTCAGTTTGAAGACTAAGGTGCACCGATGCAAGCCAGGCTATTTCAATAGATTCTTGGTATCTGAAAGCTGGAAAATAAATAAGGAAGAATAAAAAAAAATAATCAATGGCTTTGATTTTTGTGGCATTGAAGAAGATTATTGAATAGACTGTGGATTTTAAAAGAACAAACCCATCTTTCTTGGAGGAAGTATAACCAGGATACTCTTTAGAAGCAAGGATGGTGAAACATGGTCTCATATATTCTGGCCATGTTGTCAGGAGGGGCCAGTCTCTGGAATAAAGACATTATACTAGGAAAGATGGAGGGTCAGAAAAAGAGAAGAACTGTAACAAGATGGGTTGACACAGTGACCACAACAATGGATTTAGGAATGATAGAAATTGTGAGGATGGCACGGAACACGGCAAGGTCCAAGTCTGTTCATAGGAGTTGGAGTGGGCTCAAGGGCACCTAGCAGCATTTGCCAATGAGTTGCTTTCATATAACTCAAACATCAAAGACACATGTGGCTGTGGGCAAGATGTAAACATTTGAAATATGAGAACCATTCTGATTTGAAACATCAGAATTGGAACTTTGATATTAAATACCAGGAAAGTTGATGTTCAATTGATTTTCAAAGAATGAGATTGGCTTTGGTGAAATGTAAACGAGGTTAGTATTTAGAAAAGTTCCAAGTTATCATCTTTTTCATGCATTATTTTGAGTTGCTTAAGTGAATCTTATTATGACTAACAAGACAAATAATTGTATTAATATTTGGGTACTGAAATGTTAGAAAATTAAGTCATACATAGAATGTTGTTGTTGGGTTCCTTTCAGTCAGAGCTGACCTTCCAGAGGTTTTCAGAGGCTGTAAGCCACAGGAAAGGAGATTGTCCATCTTTCCTCCGCAGAGAAAGCTAGTGGATTCAAACTGCCAGCCTTTGAATTGACAGCTTATCACTGGGTTGCTCCTCACAACTAGGCTACCAGCGCTCCCTGATCAGGTATTCTGTTTTTCTTGAGAGGTTTTAGAAGTTTCTGGAAGACTTAGAAATTTCCTAAGGAATCGTCTACTCTTCACATTTCTTTAAATATTTTTCTTCAATCACCGTAATATGAAGGTAAAATACCTTTTGTTTTGAGAATAAATAATGCCTTCTAATTTAACCAATAATGTCAGACTCGACATGAAACTAGCTAAAGTAGCAATGAAAATGGTTATTAGAGGGAATGTAAAACGTAGTTGAGAGTTTCACAGGGATTTTTTTCTGTTTAATGTACAGTGGTGTTAAAATCATCGAGAGTATTTGAAAGAAGATTTGGATCATTAACTGAAAGGTAGATGATGGCTCATCCGTATCAGTCCCTGAAATTGGTTATAAAATGCACCATGAAATAAACTTCTCCCATTTGCTATTATGTCTCGAGGTATCTTTAATAGTAAGAATTTGACTACCAGATTGAAATTGTGAGTCTTAAGCATTTAATTAGGTGACACAAAATCAGATACATAGTTAAGGTTAGCTATCTGGGACATCTGTGAATAAGCATTTAGACAGTGTGGCTTATTTGGTCATAATAATTTTTTCCCCCCAGAAAAGATAATTTATTTCGGCATGCTGTAGAAAAGCAAAAAGATGTAGCCGGAGAATTGGACCACCAGCAAGCCAGCTAGACCCGAAAATTCCTGCTGAAGTTTACATGATTGGAATAGTTACCATCTAGTGACAATTCAAGACCTAGTTTCATTTGGTTCTTTCAAAATTATATTCTAATTAAGCCTAACCTTTACTGTTGATTTATTGTAAAATAGGGCAGGGTTGCTGTACAGCAAATCAATTGTTAAAGTGATTGTACCCTTAATCATGCATACTCATCATTTATATTGTCATATGATTGGGTAATATTGGGGTTGACTTTAAAAACAAATAACCAAAAGTCTGATAATAATGAAAAATATGGGCTCTGACACCAGACTTACTGGATCCAAACCCTGGTTCTACTATCCCCTGCCCATGCAGTATTAGTTATTCTGCCTGAAGCTGTTTATAAAATGTTTACTTGTAAAATCTATACTTTCTTCAAAGGGTTGATGTTATTGAATAACATATATGTGAAACACTTAGAAGATTACTTGACTCAGAATTATCAGCAATTTTAACTACCAGCTTACTGTTGTTATGTGTCACTTAGTGGGAACTGACGGATAGCTGACCTGCCAGCTGGTTTTCAGAAGCTGTAAATTGTATGAAGCAGAGTGCCCATTTTTTATTAGTTCTGTACAAGTTTTTTCCCAGACCTAGCATGGAAAGGAATCATGCCCCAACTAGCCTTCTGAATTCAGACTTCTAACGTTGTGTTGTCCACAGTGAGTTACTCTGCCAACACAAAGGCTGCCCATCTGTGGTGGGTGGTTGGAATCCAACAGCAATTTTATTAAACAAAGATGTACAGGCTCCTCCTGTTGCAAATTACAGTTTAAGAAACACACAGGAGGGTCCTATGTGTCAGAAACAACATATCAGTAGTGAGTTTAGCTTTTTAAATGAGAGAAAATAAATTTTTGTTTGCTAAAGCTACCTTTTAAAAAATTATATTTTATTAATT
>NW_006399757.1:9869462-9892174 GCF_000299155.1 Elephantulus edwardii | reverse complement strand
ATTCATTGTTGCACTTTTCTCCCTGCCCACCCCACCCACCAAGTTCACTCTTCTCTTTGAAAAAGTAAAAGAAAAATTCCTTCATTGGTATACTTTTGTGGTCTCTCTTTCCCTTCCTTCCTTCTTTCCTTCCTTCCTTCCTTCCTTCCTTCCTTCCTTCCTTCCTTCCTTCCTTTCCTTTACTTGTTATAGAAAATCCTCTATGTGGTGGCCACAGTTGGAGCCTGGGTCCTCTGCACAGAAACTCTGGTGTGAGTCTTTATGAGATGGTCAGTGAATTCCTGGTAGAGACACTTGGTGAGCACAGTTTCCAGAGATTTGGGGTCAAGTAGCTGTAGGTCTTGGAGATGGCATTAAAGGTAGCCTTGGTGATGTTGCCCAGGATGCCTTTACAGCCCCTGGCTGAGGTGAGACAGTCACCAACTCCAGCCATCAGCAGCAGCTGCTTGGGCACAGGGGCCGAGATGATTCCAGTGCCTCAAGGTTCAGGGGTCAGGTGCACCAATACAGAACCACAGTGCCCAGTCACCTTGCAAGGAATGGTGCAACGCTTGTCAAACTTGTTCCCCTAGTAGCCACGCCGCACAGGGACAACGGAGAGTTTGGTCAGGATAATGGCCCCATTAATGGCAGTAGCCACCTCCTTGGAGCACTTGACGCCCAATCTAACACTGCCATTATAGTCTCCAATGGTGCCAAAGGCTTTGAACCTGGTCTGCTGGCCAGCACGTGTCTGCTTCAGCACAGGCATGATTTTTAAGACCTCATCTTTAAGGGACATCCCCAGGAAAAAGTCAATGATCTCGGACTCCTTGATGGGCAGTGAGAAGAGATAAATCTCCTCCAGGGATCTGATCTTCATATCTTTGACAGACGGCCCAGCTTGGTGATGGGGAGCCACTCCTTGTCCTCAGCTTTGCCTCCTCACGCTCCGAGGCCCCAACCATGCAGACTGTTACCGAAGCCTCGGCGGAAACTGCCGCAGGGTCCCATCCCAGGGCCCCCAGGGCGTCCAAGCCCTCCTGCTGCAAAGGCTTCGTCCTTCATTTGGTGTTTTCTCAGGAAAAAGAACGGTCTATCTGTTAAGATCAGCACTGGATAACTAAGAAAAGAGCTAAGGAGAAAATGGTGGTTCTTTCAGAAAGGAGAATTCAAGAATGTGTGTGTAATTGGTGGTGGACCAGCATAGCATCTTTATATGTAAATAGATTTTTTTCCTACTGAAGATCAATTTATTTTTATTTGCAAAATAAGTACCACAATTTTAATTTTTTATTTTTATTTTATTATTTTTTTGTGTGTGTGTAAACCGTCAAATTGGATCTGACTGGTACAGGAGGAGTTTGTCCCTCCTCCAGCAGGGCATCTGGTGGATTCGAACCGCACACCTCTGGGATTGTAGTGCAGTTTCTTGCCACTAAGCCACCAGAGCTCCCTTACAATTTTAATTTTAAAATATAAAAATTGTTTTCTTAATCTAATTTTTGTAATTTGTCATTATCTAACACCTGAACAGCTTTTTGGTAATTTTACTTGTGTTGTTTACTGCCTTTGCATTGCTTCTGACTCATTGCAACCCTGTAGGAGAGTCAGCCTGAACATATGATTTCCAAGGCTAAGTTGTTGTTGTTGATTGCCCTTGAGTCGGCTGTGACTCATAAAGACTCTAAGAACAAGAGACCTAATGGCTTTCCACAACTATTGTCATTTCTCCAAGTTCGTAGAGTTTCCAGAGGCATGTGGTTTAGGAAGTGGATACCACTCCTGCTTCCCAACCTGTTTTACAACTGGGAGCTCCCCCAAACACTGTCCACATTGGGGAAACCATTCTGGTGTTTGATAGCCCAATGGTACAAGGTTCAACATCACAGCAAACCCAAGTTATTTCATACTGCAAGTTGGCAAAGAGTGATGTACAAGAGGAAGAGTGTTCCTCCAGATATAACAGCACTAGTTTCACTTAGCAGTGGTTAAGTGTCCTCAAGTCGAATATGAATGAGAGTAAGTTTTGCACAAAAGATCTAAACTCTGCTCTATGACTAACATCATTTCTGTACATTTATAGAGTTTGTTAGAGTTTCCAGACGCATCTAGTTTAAGAAGTGGATGCCACTCCTGCTTCCAAGCATAAATCAATCTGGAAGCTCATCCAAACACTGTACATAATGGGTAACCATTATGGTATTTGACAAGCCTTTGGAACCGTGTGTAGCATCACAGCAACACCAAGTTTCTCAATTCAGCAAGTAGACAAAAGATTGCTGTGTCATTCAAGGAATATTCATTCAAAAATTAATAAATTTGGCCCGAGGGCCACAGGCTCCCAGAGTGGAGTCTTCCAGGCCCTGCCAGCAGTCGCTTCCCCTCCCCCTTTGGAGTTGTGAAGCCACACCTTTGAGCAGACTTCCACCCTAGGCAAAGGCTCAAGGACACCTGCTATTGGGGTAAAAAGTGGAATAATACATATCAAACATGATCCCAAAATATATGACTTCAAAAACTTTCCTTAACTTGTCCATAAGGACTGCCATCCCAAAGCAGCAAAAAACCAAGGCTATAGTAATTTTTAAAAAAATACTAGTTTATTTACAAAATTTGAATACATTGTTTTCGAGAACAGAATCTTCCAATTTCCCTCTCACCCTCCCCCCATCAAATTTTGACAGCTTCATCTTGCTTGGATCCACAGTTAACACCCTTGGAATGAGCAGTCAGGAAATAAAGAGACAAACTGCACTGGGAAAATCTAGATTTCCAAATGATTGAGTAATTGTGATGTCAGCTTGAGGACTAAGGTGTGTCTGACTCAGGCTATAGTCTTTCCAATCACTTGCTATGAGGCTGAGAACTGCACAATGAATTAGACTGACAGAGAAAGGATTGATGCTCTTGAGCCATAGTGTTCGAGAAGAGCATGGAACATTCATGGACAGCCAAAAGAACAAATATGTCCTGGAGATGATGCAGCCGGAGCGCTCTTTGGAGGCAAGAATGAGGAGTCTTCACTTCACATACTTTGGACATGTTGCCAGGAAGGACTATGCCTTGGAGAAGGATGTGATGTTGAGAAGCGTGGAGGATTGTGAAGGAGAGGAAGACCTTCAACTAGGTGGATTGACATGGTGACTACTGCAAGGGGCTCTTTTGTGTCAGAAGAGTGAGGATGGTGGAGGATAGAACAAGGTTCACATATTTTGTTCATAGGGTCGCTATGAGTCGTACTCGACTTGATGGCACCTGACAGCAGCAACAACAACCACCACAAGCTCTTTCTTTATATTGCTTTTTGTACTCTTCATGGGTATCTTTGATGTCATCCCATGACTTATGTGTTATTTGATCATTGGTGTTTAAGGATTGATTCAAACCTAGTCTTAAATGATTTTTAGATTTAGGTGGAGTAGACTCAGATTATATTTTGGTTCTTGTAGACTTGTTTCTTCTGCACTTGTCAGGAATTAAAACTACTGATTTCTTATATAGAAGCATGCCTGTCTCGATTTTTTAAAAAACATCCATTCTCACATTGATTCCCCTGTGACTAACCAATTGGCTGATCCTAAGTTTTTTGTTAGGTCTTGGGATGGGGAAGGATGATTTACTGTTCCATTTATGTGACCTGCATCAGGTCCATGGAAAATTCTGATATATTCTTTTTCCTCACATCTCTTCATAACTGCTGATCCCAAGACAGGAAAAAATTCTAGTTAGGTAATTTCCTGAGAAAAACTGGCCAGATGATCTTCTGGTCATTTAGGTTTTCCAAGTAAAGGTTAAAAACTTGTAAACCCTCTGACATCACCACAGCTCCTCTCCATTGGCTTGAAGTTGAGAGACAGTGCTTTTAAATCCTCCATTTCCCATAAATACATCATTTAAAATCTTTATTCAATATTCCTGCAAGGGTTAGAAATTTCAGTAGATTTCCCCCACCCTGTAATAACTATTTTTCTTGGAAATTATTGTGTAAAGCTCCTTTTAACATTTTGTAACAGAAGCAGCTTAGAAAGAATTTTCAAATACTCAGTACTATTTCAAGGATCCCCTTGAACTGGTGGATGATTAATCATTTCAGGAAGTATCATATAGTCAAAAGTGGATGGTAGGAAAGGAAGAAGTTCCAGTCACAGTGAATGCATCAGTAAAAACAAGACTCTAGGAATTGACAAATTCAACTGAGATGTCAGAACAGTTAACACTGTATATACACACTTGTCTGTGCCAAGAAATTTGGAAGACAGCTACATAGCCACTTGACTAGAAGAGATCTATATTTGTGCCCCTTCCAAATGAAGGTGGAAGACATCCGAGAGAATGTGGAAGTTATAGAACAAAATCATTATTATCACTCACAGGTAAAATGCTGATGACAAGTTAAAAAAAAAAAAAGAAAGAAAAGTCTGGGCCTTTATCTCAATAAGGAACTGCCATGGCTTTAGGTCGAACTTAAATTCTTATTTTGGACAACCAGCTATCTCGACGCTCGGTTGGCTTTTCACTTCTACTTATAAATCATCTCACTATTTTGCCACATAGATGATTGCATTCTGACAATTGTTCATAAGTAGCTCGTCTGGTTTTGGGGTTTCTGGCTAAAGGTCACTTTGTCAAAGGTTTTCTAGTTAGTGCATTATGCAAAAGGCAGGAGGTCAAATCTCTGCTGTTTTATACTTTAAGTTATCTTTCATTTTTCTCTTGCAGTACTTTATCTATAGCATCTGAGGCGTAATTTCTATCTCATATATTAAAACTTGTGAATATTTTATTTTATTAATGTTGTATAATTTGGAGAATTTGAATTAGGGCTAGGTCTAGTTCAAAGTGGTCATACACATGAAATCTTCTGGGTGTAGGCCAGATGCTTTAGTTTAAGCTACACTTTGAATCCAAGCACACTTTCCAGTATGCTTGCCTTGTTATGACTTGTCTCCTCTGAATACAGCTGGATTCAGAAGAGGATGCAGAACTAGAAGGGGTGTCATTAGTGACATCAGGGGGCTTACACAGTAGCTGCAACAGTGGGATCAAACAGCAACAGTTGTGAGTTTGGACCAGAGCTTTGATGGGAAAATTTTGTTCTGTTGTACATAAGATTGCTATGTGTTGGAGTGGGCCTTAAAGACTACTATGAGCAACAGCATCATCTTTCCTAGTTGTCCTGGATACTAATAGTTGATAATATTGTAAATATATGGAAAAGAAACAAAACAAAAACCTAGCAGCCAAACAGAAACAAGAGGACACAAAATATGTGCCTATGACATGTAAGCAAAATGCAAATATAATATGCTTCACATTTCACTTTAAATATCTTCTTGTGAGATGAATGGGATGTAAAATTTAAAGGAAGAAAAAGCGTATGGCTCTGCAAACTACTTGATTCCCAGAGTTTTCTCCTGTGAAATAACAATTAGTTTAGCAATCATTACATACACATAGACACTTTTGTAGATTGCTATGTTTTCCTTAGATTGCCAACTGTGATAGTATGACCTACATTTCCTCAGCTTGTGCTTCGTAGTAGCTTTTGTGCCTCATAGTGGGCAACTGCTGTTTTCTCCCTGAGTCATTTTCCAGAAAGTAGTTCTAAATTTGACTCATTAAAGTCAGACAGTTCTGGGAGTCTTAATCAAAGATTTATAGTTTGTATTCATCTGGTTCATAACTGTGAATTGCCAATTTTTGTTGAATTATTTATATAAAATGAATGCATTTTAACTGCTCTTTAATCGAAAGTATCTAATAATATGTCCTATTCTTGCCATTCGCCTTGTGAACACTCAGAGAATGTTTCTGAAAAATTCAATTGGCATTTTGGAAAGCTGGCCTAGATAATCCTATTTCTGGAAAATTGCTGATTATACCAGAACATTATAAAAATCTCTTCTGAAAAGTATATCACTGCTATCCTTTAATGTGTTTCATGAACTCTATTTCTCTTTAATGTTTTGGTCCTAACTAATGATAACCTGGAAAATTTAAAGAGACCTAAGCCAAATTAAGAATGTCTCAATAAGGGTAGTGTCACATAGTGGTTATGTGCATAAAGCTATACGATCAGACTGAATGGATTTGTATTACTTGCCCTTTGCTAGATGGGTGACAGTGCACACACTCCTAAATCTCTCTCTGACTTAATTTTCTTTTCTATGTAAAGCAGGTTATCATCAGGGGATGGCTGAGATGAGGACTAAATGAAATAATAATGCAAAAGGCTTAGAACAAAAGGCCTGGGTAATAGGAAACATATTGTTGTTTGCAATGAGTGTTTGTACTTGGTTGTTTAGTGTCATCAAGTGGATTCCAACTCATAGTGACCTCATGTGCCACAAAACAAAACTCTGGTAGGTTCTATGTCATATTCAGTTGCTGCTGATTTAGGAAGATGTATGATTTTGATATTTGTTGACTTAAATGACCCTTTTTGATTGTGGAATGAATTATTCTGAAGAGTTGGGTTCCATATTCTGCCCACTTTCCTACCCCTTCTCCTCCACTTTTTAATCTGTTTTGTTGTTTTCCTAAGTCTAGAGGTGCAGTTCACTGGGCAATTGTCTTCACAGTGAAGCACATAGCGAGGAGAAAATGAACTCCTAGTCCTCTCCCTCAACATCCCTTGCATGTCTCTTATTAGCGTTCAAACCATACAGAAAGCTCTGAGGATAAAGCCCATAGAAAGATCTAGAGAGTGTATAACTAAAGGTCTGTGGTTGTACAATGGCTAAGAGCTCAGTTGTAGACCCAAAGGTCAGTGGTTTTAACCTCCCGGTTGCTCTATGGAAAAAAGATGTGGCATTCTACTTTAATAAAAATTCACAGTCATAGAAAAGCTATTGTACCCCACAGATTAGCTGCAAGTGGAATCAACTTGATGGCAATAAGCAGGTTTTATTTTTTTTTAATTTGGTTGCCTAATACACATTCATAATATTTTTTATTCAGACTTAATCTTCACTAGTATCTTGTTATGTTCCATCCTATATATAGTCAATGATTTTATACATTTTAAAATTAACTGACCCTTACATTGTGGTATTGATGATATTTAGTCTGCATCAATCAATACTAATCTCTCAAGCAAATTAGTCTTTAGATTGATCACAACAAAGTCATTATATGCATATTAAGCAAGTACTACAACACAGACTGTATTAAAGAGTGAAAAAAATATTGCATTTTGTGTTGCTTGATATTTGACCTCTCCAGCCTTCATTCTCTGCCCATTTTTACTATTGAATCATTTCAGTGGCTAAACCATCAACCAGGTGCTCAGTAAGTGAAATAAAATATGTAAAGTACCAAGTCCAGTGCCTGGCACATAAATGAGTTCATTAAATATTATAGTCTCATTTCCTTCAACTTGTACCTCTCAAAATGAGGATATTAAGAATTTAATAAATTCAGATAGAGTAGGCATGATGTAGATAGTGGGTAGATTATAGAATCTGGTTTCAATAAAGTTTAGGATATGGCTTATTCATTGTATAAGGAGTAGAGACTGAGATTAAAAATAGGGGAAGTACTGAAATGTTTAGCTATAGTATTTGATTATCTTTTTTTGTCCCACTCCTGGACCTTGCCTTTAAAAGTACTGGTGGTCAATTTTCCTATTAAAGGTTATTTGTCATACTAATCTGGCAACTCTCAACACACACACACTCACAGAGAGAGAGAGAGAGAGAGAGAGAGAGAGACAGAGAGAGAGAGAGAGAGAGAGAGAGTCCAGATCAGCATGTCTAGGTCTATTCAGCACCAAAATCATCATTATTGTAAAAGCAAATTTAAGACAGAAACCATACACACTGAGATAAATGATATTATTTCACATCAATCACGGGTTAAATTAAAGATTGAATTATATTTTACAGCATTGTTGTTAGGTGTTGGGGAGTTGACTGAAGGAAGAAGACCCTCAATCAGATGGATTGACATGGTGACTGCTACAATGGGCTTTTGTATGTCAGGAAGTATGTGGATGGTGCAGGATAGGACTGGGTTCAGATCTTTTGTTTATAGGGTCGCTATGAATTGTACTTGACTTGATGACACCTAACAACAACAAAAACAACTCTGCCCTATCATGTGCCATTCTCATCATCTCTGAAATACTTGGACCCATTTACAGTAGTTGTGTATTCATATCATTGAGGGTCTACCCCTCCTTCTCTGACACTCCAACTTTCTGAGTATGATATCCTTTTCCAAGGACTTGTAACTCTTAACAACACACCCAAAATGCGTGAGATGAAGCTTCACTATTTTTGCCCCCAAGAAACACTCTCGATGCCCTTCCTCTAAGATATATCTATTTGTACTCTTGACAGTTCATGGAATATTCAGTACTCTTCTCCAACGTTATAATTCACCAGCATCAATTCTTCTTTTGTCATCTTAAATAATTTCCCATTTTTCAGATATTAACAATTGAAAAGATGATGGCTTAGATCAAATGCACGGTAATCTTTAAATTGGCATCAGTGATCTTTAGCACGTGTATAAAGAGTCAGGGGCAGTGTGAGGACAACCATGTTTGACCTTTACACACTTCACAAAGGAAAACTTTCCCCATCAATAGCATCAACAACACAAAATCAGTTCCCATAAGTTTGGACATGTCCCCACACTCTTGTGCCACTTTCTATTCATCTCAACACCAGTATTACTGCTTTACTGGGTTGAAAAAAAATCATGCATAGCTCACAGACCGTACAGAATCATATTGGGAAGGTCAAAAGGCTATACTTTTGGTAGTAGCAAAATACAGGTCAAGATGGCTTCTAAAATGTCCTTGTGTGCACCTGTCTTTAGCCTCAAGGCTTTAGGCCAATGTTATGAAGTTCTCAGTCTTGCCTATATTGGCTTTTCCACACCCCCACCACAGGTTATGCTAAAAACTTGGGCAAAGGCTTTTAGATTATCTGTGATTCTGTATGTGGAGGGTAGTAGCCAGCTCCATCTCACTTTGGTGTCTCTGGTCTTCTGATTCAGCCGCTATGGCTGTTGCTCTTTTCCTGAAAGACAAGTTGCATTCTCTTGCTGCTTCTTTGCTAGCAGGGAAGAAGATTCTTTCAACTGCTGGATCATTCCGTTTAATGGCGAGACTAGCCAATCCCTTTGTGGATAGGCTAACACACCCTATTTGCATATTCCTGCACAGCCACATGGCTAAATCAAGCAATGGCTAGGTAAGCCATTTTTAATAAACCTTTATCTTCACAAAACCTTCAGGAGGACCTTGAGAGCAGATTTGCCAAATTTTTGGATATCTTGACTGCTAGTAGACAGGGTATTAATTATGGATCCAAGCAAGAGGAAATCTTTGACAACTTCAATGTTCTCTCATCTATCATGATCTTGCCTATTGACATAGTGGTGAAAATTGTTTTTTACATGATGGTGAGATGTAATCCATATTGAAAGCTGTAGTTTCTGATCTTCTGCAGCATGTATTTCAAGTCCTCTTTGCTTTTTCCAAATGTGGCCATCTAATAACACAGTTTGCAGAAGAGTCTTCCTCTGATCTTGGTGCCACACTCTTCTTCATATCATTTACCCTGTCAAATTATATGAGCTTGCTGATATTTGTCATTTAAAAAATCCCTTCATTGGTATATAGTCAGAATTAACTAATCTATAACCTTGCAGTGACATTTCAGACACTGTAAGTTGCATGGAAGGTGACTGCTCATTTTTCCTTCTGGAAGCCACTGGTGGGTTTGAACTGTGGGAGGGGCACCAACTGTATGTTAGTAGCATGTCTTTCTATGGACTGCATTGCCAGAGAAAAGATACCAATCATATTTGATATTAAGAAAAGATGAACTTTATGATCTCTTCTAACTCATGTAGTTATTTCTGGACTAATTAACAACTCTCTAGCTAGGAATAAACCATATGAAGAAATGATCATTATAGTTATCGACCAGTCAAGCTATTGTTTACCCATTTTCTTTACCAAATCCTCACTTCTGTTGGAGCTCTGATGGCTTTGTGATAAACTTAGACTGCAATTCTGACAAATGGCAATTCCTACTATACAGCAATGAGTTGCACTGCTAATCCAAAACCACAGGGCTCAAATCTACCAGCTGTTCCACAGAAGAAAGAGGACGTCTCTTTCCATGGCTTTTACTACATGTCCCCCATACTCCCATGCCTCTTTCTACTCCTCTCAACATCAGCATTACTGCGTTACTGGATTCAAAACTTCATTCAATAGTTCACAGAACACACAGAACCATATTGGGGAAGTCAAAGCTTCAGGATAGTAGCAGAACACAGACAAGACAGCTTTGGTTCTTTTGGACTTCTTTTCGTATTTTTATGCTTCACTTTGAACTTGCTTTTGAGTAATTGATGGTCTGTTGCACAGTTCACTTCTGGCCATATTATTTTTGTTTTTTCCTTCAATAAAATTTTATTTTAAGTGTGATGTTAACAAACATTGACAGAGAAGTTAGATTTTCATCCCATTCATTGTTGCACATTTTACCTCCTTGTCCTCCCTTGTCCCTTCCCAAAGTTCACTTTTTTTAAAAAAAAAAGTCCATTCATTTTTGCACAATTACCTATATCTGCCCCCTCCTGCAGTCTACTTTGCAATGATATATCTCTTATTCTGGGCTTTTGTCATAGGTATAATGCCTAATCATATATTCATTGTAGACAACTGTTTCTTTCATCTGTTCCAATGCAATGGCCATTACCTATGCACTCTCCTGGCCATATTCTGAGTGCTCATACTGAACTTCCCGACTGATTCCATGACTCAAACGATATTATTTTCACTTGCTTAATATACTTGAAAATTGGACAATGAACAAGAAAGACTGAAAGAGAATTGATGACTTTGAATTGTGGTTTCAGTGAAGAGTATTGAATATGCCATGAATTGTCAAAATCTATCTTGGAAGAAGAAAACGTGGAGTGCTTCTAGAGGTAAGGATGATGAGCCTTCATATCACACGCTTCGGGCAAGCTATCAGAAGGGATTAATCCTTAGAAGATCATGCTCAGACAAGTAGAAAGTGAAAAAAGAGGAAACAAACATTCAACAAGATTTATAGATGAAGGAACTGAAACAATAGGCTTAGGCAGAGTGGAGATTCTGAAGATGGTGCAGGATGGGGAAAGCTTTATATCTGTTTTACACAAAGTGGCTATGAGTGAACAATATGGTATAACAATAATATATACATATATATGTGAACGAGCATTGGTGGTCAAGCTAGACACTGCACTGCAATCCTGAAGGCACGCGTTTTGCATCCACCAGCTGCTCAGTGGGAAGATAGCCAACTGCCCCCCTGTGATTAATTGTCTCTCAAAAACCCACTGAAGTGTCAGCTATGGGTCAGTTCTGACTCAAGGGTACAAAAACCAACAATAACAACATGAGCAAATCAAGAGCACTTGAGGGTTAATGGGAAGGAATTGCTCTGCCAACTCAAAGCCATATGGGTTGAATCCAGCAGCTGCTCCATAGGAGAAAGATGAGCAATCTCCTCTTGAGTGATTTACTGCGTGTGAAAATCTGCTAGTCAGCTATGGATGGAGTCCAACTGCATAGTACACAACAACAACATATGTAATTATGTGGACATACATCTATGCATGTGTGTATTTGTGTGTGTATTGTTGTTGATTGCCTTGAGTCGAGTATGACTCATAGCGACCCTATGAATAAAAGGCCTGAAGGCCCTCTACAACTATAGATATCTATCAAAGTTTATAGTTTCCAGAGGCATATAGTTTAGGAAGTGGATGCCACTCCTGCTTCCAAACCTGTCATTTATGTTATTGTAGTTTTATGCCGTTGAATTGCCTGAGATGAATAGTTCAGGAGCTCTGAACCCATCCCTGTCCTGAGGCAGTCTCACTAATCCTGACACACCAACCCTCATTGCCCCAGTCACTGTATCAATCCATCTCATCTAGGGTCTTCCTCTCCTGAGTTGTCGGTCCACCCAAGAATGATGTCCTTCTTCAAGGACTGATCTCTCCTGGCCACCTGCACTATTTTATTGCCATGGATTTGGAACCAATGGACCAGAACAGAGCCAGGAAACGGTATTGTTCAAAATCAAGAAAGGAGCACATCAGGGATATGTCCTTTCCCCATACCTTTTCAATCTATATGTGGAACAGATAATTCAGAAGGTTGTACTCTATGAGGTGGAAAGTGGAATCAGGATTGGAGGAAGGCTCATCATCAGCCTGCTTTATGCAGGTGACACAACTCTGCTTTTTGAAACTGAGGTGACTTGAAGTGTTTGCTGCAGAGGGTCAAGGACTGCAGTTTCCAATATGGAAAATCAAGAAAACAAAGATTCTCACCACTGGCCAATTTACAGCACCATCCCAGATGGAGAAAATATTGAGGTTGGTAACAATTTCAGCTTACTTGGTTCTACAATCAACACTCCTGGCACCAGCAACCAGGAAATAAAAAATTGAATTCCATCAAGAAGATCTGCTGCCAGGGACCCTTTCAGAGTGCTAAAGAACAATGATGTCAGTCTAGAGGCTTTGATGTGACTGATACAGTCCATGGTATTCACAATTACTTGCTATGCATCAAAAAGCTGGACAATGAATAGGGATGACAGAAGAAGAATTGATACCTTTAAGCTGGGGTACTGGAGAAGAGTATTGGACATGTACTGCAAAAAGAACAAACAGGTCTGTCCTGGAGAGACTGAAGCCAAGCTGCTCCTTGGAGACAAGGATTTTGAAGCTCTGTCTCATGTACTTTGGACATATTGCCAAGAGAGAACAATCTTTGGGAAAGGACATCATGTCTGCAAGAATGGAGGGATAGTACAAGAGAGTAAGACCCAAGATGAGATGGATAGACACAATAATGGCGATAATGGTGTTAGCTGTGTCAAAGACAGTGGCTCGGGAAAGGGCAGAGTTCAGCGCTATTATACATAGCTCCACTATGAGTCGCAGGAATTGTAAAGGAGGATAATGCCTTTTTTTTTAAAGTTCCTGGTGTATTTGAATTGCCAGAGAAGTGTTAACTTTGGGTTGTCAGTGCAACTCCCTATGGACTATGCCACCAGACCTTCCTATCTATTAATGAGGAGGGGAAACTGCTCTATGTTCTAAATCGATGCATCTGGCTCTTAAAAGCTTTCAGAGAGTGATCTAAGACATTGTTGGTCTCTATTTGTATTGGGCAAAAGAGAATGAAGTATACCAAATTTCAAAGAATGAACTAATTCATGAGACTGGTGGCCTAGTGGCAAGAAGCTGTGCTGCAACCCTGAAGGCATGAGGTTCGAGGCCACCAGCTGCTTTGAAGGGGAAGAATAGTCAATCTCCTCCTGTGCAACTGCCTCTAAAAGCCCTCTGATGAAAAGATATGTGTCAGTTTCAAATCAATTGTACACAACAACAACAACAACAACATTACACATAAACCACAATCTCTCCTAATCTGAGGTCAGAGAAGTAGATAGTGCCTTGCTCCTAAGGTACAATAGAAAATCTTCAGAGAAAGGAAGAAAAGTGTAGAACAAAGATCCACAGGTCAGATATACTGGACCAATAGAGGCTAGAAGAACCCCCAAGACTGTTATTTTATGATACTCTGAACTTGGAATTAAAGCTATTTCTGTATACATGCATACCACCTTTGAAGCAAATAAATTGGCTTATAAAATAACACTTATGAATAATATGCTGCACTAAATGAGTAAGAGACAAGATATTTCATAGTTTTTCTGTCCCATTAAGTTGGCTGCAAATCACAGTGACCCTATGCACAATAGCTCTGAACCCTGACCTATCTTGAGTCAATCTCACTGTCTCTGACACACTGATGCCCGATTAACCCAGTTGCTATTTCAGCCCATCTCATTCCAGGTCTTCCTCTCCTGCTCTGTACCTCCACCCCTCCAGGCATGATGTCCTTCTCCAAGGACTGATATCTCCTGGCAACATGCCTAAAGTATATGAGAAGGTGCTTCAAAATCCATGCCTCCAAGAAGAAAATTGGTTTTACTATCTCCGGGACAGTCCTGTTTGTTCTCTTGGCAGTTCATGGTATGTTCTATACTCTTCTCCAGCATGACAGACCAAAGGCATCAATTCTTTTGTCTCTTTGGTCAGTCATTGTCCAGCTCTCTGATACATAACAGGTAATTGTGAAGACCATGCCCTAGATCAGACACACTTTATCTCTAGACTGACACTGTTGCTCTTCTGTACTCCAGAGTCGTCCCTGACAAGTAGATTTTTCCAATGCAGTTGGGAAATTTGACTGTTGTCCAAGAACAAAGACATCTAGAAAGGAAGCTAGATCAATGAAAACAGAACAAACAGAATGGAAGTAACAATACTGCCGCATTGTGAAAATTGTAACCAATGTCATAGAACAATGTGTATAGAAACTGTTCAAAGGGAACATAATTACTATGCAAACTTTTTTTATAACACAATAAAATATTTTTAAAAGGACATGAAAATTTATTAGTAAAATAAAATTACCTCTTTAGTTTTTCCACCTGAGATCCTTCAAGCAGCTAAAGAATTTTTTTTTTAAGGAACGAATAGTTCTCAGATAGAAGCATAAAGTTGGATCAACTTTTAAAATATTTTAGTACTAGGGAGAGACAATATATATCCAGGCAGAAACAATATGAAACATCTTGCAGCTACTGAAATGAAATTCCAGGCATTATATAACCACAGTGATTTACTGAAGTGATTACCAAATCAGAATTATTATGAGATGGATTATTGTTTAGACCTTAGTTAGACACACAAGTCTGCTGTTTGAATTGATTTGCTCTCATTCATTCTCTTTTTATGCCTTTTTCTCTTTATATCATGTCTAAAAGTAAAACAAAACCCAAGAAAAACACCTTTTCTGTGTTACGTAGCTATCCACTTTCAACTCTTTATGCTTGACAAGAATAATTACATTACAACTCACTAATGAGCTTGTATTTATAGTTTTATTAACAAAGGTTCTCAGGAATATTAACATATACAGATTTTCTTATCTTTTTAATATAATAGAGCAAAGTACCCATTTCCAAGGGAAAACTAATTTCTTGCTAAGTAATGAAAACATATTAATGAAAAATAGAATTTCAAAAGAATAATTAAATTTCTTCACTTTTCAAATAAATTTAAAATACAGCAATGGATAGATAACAAGTAAAAATCTTCTTTATGAAGCATTGCTTTCGTTTTTCCATGTTCTAATAGTATAACCTGCATGAAGTGAGGAAACAGACAAACTAAAATGTAATTGATCCACCAACAAATGAATAAATACAGAAGCTGTGGTATATTCACACATTAGAATACTATGCAGCATTGAAAAACAAGAAACTAACAAAATAGTATGCAAAATGGGTGACCCTGGAAAATATTATGCTGAGTGAAATATCTCAGCCACAAAAGGACAAATACTACATAATGACACTGTTATAAAACAGAATTGACATAGGTTTTGGGGGGAAACTAAGAACAGAAGGGATAAATAATGAACACTACATTTAAATAGATGAGAGAAACAACTGTCTAATATATATATAATTATGCATTGTTTGCATGACAACAGTCCAGAATAAGAAGTGCATAACAAAGTGGGCTGGGAGATGTTGGGGTGGGGATGGGGGTAAATTGTGCAACAATGACAAAATCTTTTTAAAGAGAAAAGCAAACTGAGTGGGGGTAGAGAGGAAAATGTACAGCAATGAATGAATGGAAATCCAAGTTTTCTGTAAACTTTTATTAAAATATCAATTAAAAAACAAAGAAAAACAAACAAAACAAACCCTAAACATAATTGAGAGTATACTGTATTTTTTAAAATAATCATCAATATCAAAACCGACAGCCCTAATTTAGCATATTAACTGTGACATGCATGTGATTGGAATTTCAAAAGCAGGAGGAGAGTTGGAAGCACTGAGAAAGTTGTGGAAGAAGTATTAGAAGAGTTTCCCGGGTATTATAAAAAATGAGGATACACACATTTCAGAAATTAATGGAAGGTCAAATAGACTAGACCCCAAAAGAAAAATATCAAAACCTATTATAGTCAAATTCTCCAAAATCAAAGAATAGAATATTAAAAGCAGCATGAGAACAACAAAGAGTCACCCACAAAGGAGAAAAACATAGATTATGCTCTGACTTCTAGTTTTCATGAGTGATACTGAGTTTCTCTAGCAATTTTTTCCACAGACGTAATCAACCTAATTTACTGTGCAGACCATCAGCTGAAGTCCATGCATATAATCACCATTCATGTTTCTTACAAATGGAATTTGCAATGAATAAATCACTGTACCAAATCCTATAATTTTCTCTTCAGCCCCATTTCTGTCACCAAGCACACATTTTCCTACTACTGATACTTCTTCTCTGTTCCCAACTTTTGCATTCCAGTCACCCATTATTAATAGTGCATACTGGTTGCATGTTCAATTTCTGACTGCAAAAGTTGGCGGAAATCTTGTTTCCTTCTCTTCGGCTCTGGTTGATAGTGCATATATTTGAATGAAGATGCTATTAAACAGATGTTTCTTGCAGCGTATAGATATTATCCTGTCACTCACAACATTGCATTTCAAGATGGATCTCGAAATGGTCTTTATAACTATGAACGTAAATTATATTGTTAAGTTAGCCGATATAAGGAAGGAATCAGAGAGAACAGGAGAAAGCTTGACACAGCTTTATTAAGGGATGAGGGGGATTGGGAGCTCCTGGGTGAGGTTCCTCATTCCGGAAATGCAGAATGGGGAAGTCACACTGTGAACTTATTGGGGAGGGTTTTTATAATGGAATCTTCAGGGAAGGAAGGGAGTTGCAATCCACTGTGATTTACGGTGAGGTGTTTCGCCTGTTAGCTCAGCCAGGCAGCCAAGGCCCTTTGTGCTTCTTATCAGCATTTGAATTCTTCATTCTCCCCCCTGGCTCCCTTGTCTGGGCCTAACACATATGATTGTCTGATTTAAAATATCCCAAGCCAATCCATCTCATTTTGCCAATGTCTAGAATGTCAACATTTATGCACTTCATTTTTTAACAATATCCAATTTTCCTACATTCATATTTCTCATATTCCATGTTCCTATCACTAGTATCTACTTGCAACTGTTCCTCCTCCTTTGTGTTTGCCAACTGTAGGGCTCAGCCTCAAGTGCCACATCTGCTAATCTAATCTAAGTGTGCTCTATTGCGCATAGAGTTTTGGAAGTTTTGTTATCTTGGAAGTGGATGGCCAATCTCTCTCCCTAGTCTGACTTAATTTGGATGCCCAGCTTTAAAGCAATATCTGATAAATGAGCATTTTACTCAGAAAAGGAGATGAAAGACACCCATTACAAAAGTAACTGATTCTCTTGTCCCACCACCACCTTTTTGCTGTGTGACTTGGTTTAGTACTTCCCTCTGGCAACATCCACTTCTGTCCCTCCTCCCTCCCCCAGCCTCACTTGGCCAACCGTCCCTTTCCCCCTCATCCTAACCAACCCTTGATAGGAAGCCTCAGGCCTTTAGTCACGTCTTGTGGCCATAGCCATTCAACAGTCTATTCCAAATTTTCTAAGAATTTTAAGACTGCTTTAAAGGGTGGTAAGGGAGAAAAACATCTTTGTAGATATCAAAAGGCAGGACAGCTAGTTAATGAATAAATGAGCACTATTCTCCCAATTCTATATTTTCTTCATATTTATACAAACTATATTTCTTTTTTAAGGAGACTAAATATCAGAATCTTTGCATACTTTGTAAGAAAAGTGCTATTCAAAAATTTGTGTTGTTACTGTTCCAGATGACCTTAGTGCAATCAAGAATACTTTTCTACATTCTAATTTTCTTTATCCCAATAATGAATACCTTCAAAGAAGGCAAACTTCAAAGAGCTTCATTTTATCTAAAGCCCTCTAGGAATGGGAATGTAGAAGATAATAAATCACATATGATTGCTCAAAATGATTATATATTTTCTAGCAAGTTAATTGAGTTAGGATGAGGAGGGATAGGTATATTTTACTGTTTTTACAGAGATAAGCTTATCATCTTTTTTAAAAACAGTTATTTCCTTCATTCTCAATGATGAATATTTTATTTAGTCTATTTTTCAAATGTAGTTAATTTTTCTTTTGGAGCTTGAAATGATTTCTTTTTCTCAATTCCTTGTGGTGTAAGATAAATAGGGAGAATCTATAGCCTGAAATATTAAAATAATAGTTTAATATGGAGGACAAACCTATTTCCTCCTCTCCATTCCGCCAACACCATACACAAAGTATATACACTTGTGTGCAAATTTTTCATAGCATTTTTCTTTGGTTATGTTGACAAAACACTTAGAATATTGCCAGTCCATGTTCTTTGAGTCAATTTTATATGTTAAATTGTGTTCACTAAAACATGTAAAAGTCTTAACACCAGTACTGGTGAAATTCAGTCTGGAAATGAAGCCTTTGGGGAGGTTATTGGTTAGATTTAATGTGAGCTAACCAAAGGTCAGTGGTTTGACCACCAGCTAGCTACTTCATGGGAGAATCATGAACATTTCCTCCCATAAGGATTTACAGGTTTAATAACAATGGGGAGTTACTGTGGATCGGAACTGACTAGATATTAGTGAGTTTAGTTTTCTAGAGTGTTAATGTTGTGGCAGACAATTTGGGAAATAGAAAAAAATAAATGCATTTTACTAAATTAGGGAGAAGATTCAGTAGGGCTTTCTTGATTAGCTCTGGAAATCAAAGCTAACAGACCCACCAGCACAGACTACAGTAAGTCTTGTCCTAGATCATCTACCTACCTTGCACAACTGTCATATTCACATATCTTTGTTATAAAATTCTGCCTTGTAGAGAGTGATTGAAATGATATTCTCTGAATTTTTTTAATATAAACCAATCATTTTTGGATAATCTTCAGTAGGATCTTGTTTGCTTGTGAGATTAGTGATATTGCTTGATAATCACCTTTTATTTTTGAAATGGCAATAATTAGGAATCTCTTTCAGTCATTTGGTCAAGTAGTTCTCCTCCAGGTTTCTTAGCACAACCTAGGTACCATGTCCAAGGCTGCAAGCATTTGTTGAAATATGTCAACTGATATTCCATCAATTCTGGATTCTTGTGTTTTTTTTCCAATCTAAGTCTGCACCACTAATTTTATAATCCCTGTAACACAGAAATATTTTTGTAATACTTCATTGACCTGACAGAACAGAGAAGCAGAAGTATATGGGGAAAAGAAGACAAGCCGAAAAGTTGGCATGTTTTCATGTTTTTCTTTCGAGATCTAGTCTGTTTAATGTTCACTAAGCTTCTTGTGTGCATACTTCCTTGTTTTCATGATATCTGGAAAGTTTTCTTCTAATCCATCTTCCATAATTTCCCCCCCCCATGCTTTCTACTCCCCTTCCTGTTCTAGAATTCCTATCATGCTTATGTTATTTCATTTGATGTTCCCCCATATAAGTCTAATGTTTTCTTCATTTTTTTCTTGTCTTCTCACAGTTTTTTCTCCTTGTAAGTTCTCATAGAGGTTTTTATCTTCCATTTTGCGTATTCTCTGTTCCAATTAATCTATTCTAGTCTGAGTTTCTTTGTTTTATTTTTTTCTTCCAACATGTTGAGAGTTTCTGCCATATCAGTGTTGATATTCTGGATTGTATTTCTATGCTTTTCTGTTGTTTTTAGTACTGTGTGGTTTTATCCTCTCTGTCTTCGAATGATCCCACTCATTTCTTGTTCTTCTTTATTTATACTTTGAATTCTTTCTTTCATCATAATGTTTTTCCATAATGTTTGATCCTGCTTGCTGCTTTCTTGACATTATGTGAAGAGGATGGGGTGAGGGTGGCCAGATAAAGCCTCTGAGGGAAGCTGGGAAAGTCCCTGAAATGCTACCAGGTACCCTTTCCTCCCAAGTCTTGGTAGTCAATGCTCACATTGTTCTGGAGTCATCTCCTGAAGCAGGATAGGAGAGACCATTTATGTCTTTGCATACAAAGCCTCTGAGTGGGAGCATCTCAGACTGCTGTTCATCCAAGGATTGATACCCTAGTCCCTTTCCTCTCCATGTCTCAGTGGTGTTCCTTGTGTATCTGTGTCTTCTCCTGAGGCTGGGGGTATCATTACTGAAATCCTCTCTGGTCCTGGGGCTGGTGGGAAAGATCACCTTGGTTGAAAGTGTACTGCTCCTCCAGTGAAGCAGAGGATGACTCACCCTGCTTGAAGTTTTTCCTGTTCCTGGGGGAGAGGGGAAAACTTGCTTGGCTGAGGAGTTCACTGCTCTAAGGTTTCTTTATTTCTGATGGTAGTGTTTTGTAGTTTTCTTTGTATAGATCATTTGTATCTTTGGTTACATTTATTCCTAAATGGTTTCTCCTTTGAGTGATTATTGTAAATAATATTTTCCTTATTTCTTTATTAGTGTTCTTTTTGCTGTTATAAAGGATTCAGAATGATTTTTGCATGTTGATCTTGTATCTTGCAATTTTGCTGAATCTTTCAATTGTTTTTAGTAATGTTCTTGATAAGTATCGTGGGTTTTCTGTATTTATAGAGTTATATGATTTCTTCTTTGCCAATTGTGATACCTTTATTTCCCTTGCCTAACTCATTGCTCTAGCTAGGACTTCTAGTACTTCTTGGATTTGTCATGATGTTATGTGCCATTCATACTGCAACTCATATCAACTTTTGCAACAACAAATTTTAACCTATTCCTATCTCGTGCAATCCTCACCTATGGCTTGAGACTAGTTTTACAATCACCATGTCAATCCATCTTGCAGAAGGTTTTCCTCTCCTCTACTGACCCTCTAACTTCCCAATCATGATGTCCTTCTCCAAGGACTAGAACCTCCCTAACAACATGCCCAAAATATGTGAGATGAAGCTTCAGCATCTTTGATTCCATGGAGAACATTGGTTACACTTTCTCCAAGACATACTTGTTTATTCTTTTGAAAATATATGGGGTATTCAGTACTCTTCTGAATATGCAAAGGTATCAATTCTTCCTCTGTCATCCTTAGTCATTACCCACCTTTCAGATGCTTAGCACACTTCTCTTCATAAAGTCTGACTTCTCTTATGATTTCTTCAACATACATACTGAGCAAGTATGGAGAAAAGATACAGTCCTGAAACACATTTTTCTTGATTTTGAAATCACACATTGTTCCTTTGCTCTGTTCATCTAACAGTCTCTTGAATTTACATGAACATAATTAAATGCTCTGACATTCCCTTTATTCTCAAAGTCAGTCATAATTTGTTGTAATCCACCCAGAAAAGAGCAAAGTCGATAAAACACAGACATCCTTCTGGTATTCTCTACTTTCCCCCGAGATCTATCTGACATTAGCAGTGATATCCCTGGTGCTATATTATCTTTTAAATCTAGCTTGGATTTCTGTTTATTCTCCCTTGATGTACTGTTTCAGTAATTTTAAATAATATTCAGCCAAGATTTTGCTATGTTGGAAATTAATGACATTGTTCAATAGTTTCCACATTCTGCTGGATCACCGCTTTTGGTAATAGGAACAAATATGGATCGTTCCAGTCAATTGGCAAGGTAGATGCCTTCCAGATTTCCTGGTACATCCTGGTGAGCTGGCTGTTCCAGGCTGCATCTGCTTGTTGGGACATAACAATTGATAATCCTTCAATTCCTGAAGTGTTTTTGGTCAATGCCTTCATTATAGCCTGAGCTTCTTCCTTTATCACTATGGGCTCATTGGTTCATTTTATTGAATAGGAGAATGATAAAGAGCATCTTTGGTTGCCAATGAGATTCTTACTCTCCCTTCTTTGTGTCTAATTTCTGCTGTTGATTTTCTATGTCTCTTTCATTGTTGTTGACTTGGACCCAACTAATATCCTACCCTTCAGTGGATTTCTCAAGCTGATAAACACACACAAAATAGCCTGCACATTTTTATCCTGCAGAAGGACTGCTGGATTTGAACTGACAGAGAGGCTGGTTACCTTTGGGTTAGTAGTATAGCTCTCTATGAATTATGCCATCACCGTTCCTTAAATAATAATACTATGAATTGCCCTCTCAACACAGATTTTGTTGTGTCTCAAATTTTCTGTTATGCTGTATTTTTGTTGTGTTTTGATTAAATAATTTTTAATTTTTTATTCCTTAGCTTTCAAGTAGATTATTGCTTACTTTCCATCTACATGATTTCCCCCTACATGATCTTCCTGTTGTTGGTTTCTAATATCGAAGTATTGTGATCTTTCAAGATAATTTGAATGTAGCGTCTTGGTGGTGTTAAATTTATTGAAGTTTGTTTTGCAGCCTAACATGTGATCCTTTATGGAAAATGTTTCAGGTATACTGGAAACGAATATATATTTTGGATATATATGGTCTATATGTGTCTATTCAGTTAAATTGGTTAATAGTGTTTAGCTCTTCCATGTCTTTGCTGTGATTCTTTTTAGTTATTCCATTTTTAATTAAAAGTAGCACATTATAGTTTCTTAATATTTTTGTGGACTTCACCTCTCTACTAGTTCAAATCCCCCAGCAACTCATTGGGAGAAGTAAGGCAATCTCACACTGCAATTTAGAGCCTCTGAAAATTTGCTGGATGATCACTTATGAGTTGGTTCTGACTTGATGGCAATGAGTTTTGAGATTATCATTATAAAGCTGTTTATTTTTCTATTTTTATTATTTTATAGATTTTA
>NW_006399757.1:9851153-9869362 GCF_000299155.1 Elephantulus edwardii | reverse complement strand
CTAAATTAAAAAAAAAAGATGATGAGTCTATAAGAGTTTACTGATCAATTAATCACAAAGTAAACCTCAGATTTAAAAAAAAAAACCACAACACCCCAGCATTGCTCAGCTTTGATACTACTGATGTTTGCTATTGTTGTTGTTGTGTTGTAAAGTGCCATAAAGTTGTAGATGACCCATAGCAATCAAGTCTTGAACACAAAACTTATATCTTTTCTCTAAGTTCATAGAGTTTCCGGGGGCAAGCTTTTTTTTGGAAGTGGAAACCACTCCTGCTTCCAAACCTTGGCAGAATCCAGCCGTTCCACTCATCTTCCCAGGGCTAGATAATTCTCTGTTGTGGGGGCTGATCTATATAGTGTTGAATGTTTAGAAGCATCCCCTGGCCTCTACCCACTAAATATCAGTCACATCTTTCCCAATGTCCAGTAACAACAAACAAAATTTCTCCAGACATTATCAAATGTCCGCTGTGGGGAAAATTGCTCCCTGTCCCCTACTTCAATTGAAAACCACTATTCCAGGAGGACTAAGTATTATTCTGGGAGCCAAATACTATCATGTTAAGACATCATAAGAAGGCTGGGACACTTTAGGAGTGATTTGTAATACTCTTCTTATTCTATTTTAATTTTATTTCTATTTTATTATTTTCTATTTAAATATATCAGTTTGATTTGTATATTTTAGGGTTCTGTCATTGGGTACATTGTTGTTGTTGTTTTTGCTGTTATGTGTCATTGAGTTGCCTGTGACTCATAGCAACCTTATGTACAACAGTTCTGAACCCTGCTCTATCTTGAGGCAATTTCATTGTGTCTGACACGCCTGCTCCATAATCCCAGCCACTGAGTCAATACATCTCATCTAGGATCTTCCTCTTTTGCCCTGACCCTCCATAATTCCAAGCATGATGACCTTTTACAAGGAGCAGTCGCTCCTGGCAACGTGCTCAAAATACGTCAGATGAAACTTCAAAATCCTTGTCTCAAAGGAGCAGCCTGGTTTCACCCCCTCCAGGATTGACCTGTTTGTTCTCTTTATCAGTCCACGGTATATTCAATTCTCTTCTCTAGCACTAAGACTCAAAGGTATAGATTTTTTTTCTAAAATCCTTAGTTATTGTCCGGTTCTTTGATGCATAGCAAGTAATTTTAAAGACCATGGCCTAGATCAATTGCACCTTAGTCTCTACACTGACATTATTGCCGAGTACTCTGGGGAGGTCCCTGACAACAGACTTCCTCAGTGTAGTCAATCTTTTGATTTCCTGTCTGTTTGTACCCAGAGTGTTGATTGTGGAGCCAGGCAAGCTGAAGCTGTCAACTATCTCAATCTCTTCTCCATCCATCCTGATGCTGCCAATTGTCCCAGTGGTGAAAATCTTTGTTTTCTTAATGTTGAGCTTCAATCCATATTGAAAGCTACAGTCCTTGACCTTCTACAGCAAATGCTTCAGGTCCTCCTAAGTTTTGGCAAGCAAGATTGTGTCATCTGAATAATGCAGATTGTTGATGAGTCTTCCTCCAATTTTGATGCCACATTCTTTTTCATAGAACCTAGCCTCCTGGATGATCTGCTCCACATGTAGACTGAAAAGATATGGATATAGGATGCATGCCTGGTGTACACCTTTCCTGATTTTGAACCATGGAATATTTCCTTGCTATATTCTGATGATTGCCTCCTGGTCTAAGTACAGATTTCACATAAGCACAATCAAAAGTTCTGGGATCCCATTCTTCTAAAACTTAGCCATGGTTTGTTGTGATCCACACAGTCAAATGCCTTTGCACAGTCAATGAAACATAGATAGACATTTCTGATACTCGCTGCTTTCAGATATAATCCATCTAACTTTGGCTATAATGTCACTAGTGCCATGGCCTCTTCTAAATCTAACCTGCACATCTGGCAATTCTCTGTTAATGTGCTGTTCCAGTTATTTTTGGATAATTTTCGTCAGAATCTTGCTTGCATGTGATATTAAAGATATTGTTTGGCAATTTCTGTATTATGGGATCACATTTTTTTAAATGAGAATAAATAAAAAATAAATACAGGTAGACCAGGTAGTTATTATCTCGATTTCTTGGCACTATCTGGTGAGCTCATCCAGGGTAGCATCTTTTTTGTGGAAATTGGTCAAGGGATATGCTATCAACTCCTGGGCCCCCTTTTTTTGCCAGTGCCTATCGAGCATCCTGCATTTCCTGATTCATCACCATTGCCTCTTGATCAGATGTTGTTTCATGAAATAACTTTGTCAGCCAATTCTTTTTAGTAGAGTGACTTTGTGTGCTCTTTCTATCTTCCTTTGATGCTTCTTGGGTCATTCAACATCGTTCCCACAGCATCCTTAAGTACTGCATCTTTTGTTAAATTACCTTATGGTAATTATACAATGTCCTTCTTTATCTCTTATGCTGGTTTTCTCTTGAATTCTATTACATCAGAAATTAATATTGTCACTCCAGCTCTCTTTTAAGTGTCATTAATTATTATTTTCCTCACCCTTTGATTTTTGAGCTCTTTTTGCTAAGGTGGTTTCTTGTAGACAGCACCTTGATGGGTCCTTAATTAGTAATTTTTGTGCCCATTTCTTTTGACTGATAAATTTAATCATTTGTATTCAGTATAATAATCTGTGTATAAGATTTCATTGCTGTCATTTTGTTTTGTGTTTATGTGTCTTTGCTAATTTCCTTGTCCCGTATATTTGACTGTGCTGCATTAATCTTGTTTATGGATTTTATAATTTCCTATTTTGTTGTTTCAGTTAGTAAGTCTTTGTGAATTTTCTTTTCTATGTTACTGAGAAAGCTTATGAATTTTCTTTGAGGTAATGCCAGTATGCAATATTGCCACTTTTCTGCACTCCATTCGTGGAAAATGCTTTTGTAGATACATACTGTATATATTTTATAAGGAAAGAGTGAATATATGATATTCTGAAAGTTTTAGAGAAGACTAAGAAAATTTAAATTGCTATGTTTTAACTTATTCTCTTTGAAACTATAATAGGCTCCAACACTTAAAGTAATATCATTAGATTCATTTGGAATTTCAGCATCCTCTCTGATTAACCTTCTGCATACTTATTTAATCATGAACTATATCTATTTCTAATGTATTTGGAAAAGAGAAATTTTCAAATGGTCTGTAACATATACATAAGCAACGATACTTTGAAAAGTGGAGAATGAAATTTAGAATTTATAGTTAAGCATATTATAAGAATTACATATTAAGAGTTTTTTAATAATCAGCTAATAATATTTTAAAATAATGTACTTTTTAAGAAAAGGTGGCATTAATCTTAAATAGCTACTTAGTATGTAATGAAGACTTTTTCTTTGTACTATGAATGAAGCAAAATTCTTCTGCTTTTCAGTCCCAGTGTAGTGTACCACATGACTGACTGATTCAAAGAAGCCAAAGCTAGTGCCTCATCTCACTAATGCCTGGAGTGTTTATGTTCATGTTGTTGTTGTTGTTATGTGCCGTCGAGTCGCTTGCGACTCATAGCGACCCTATGTACAACAGCCCTAAACTTTGCTCTGTCCTGTGCCAATCACACTGTCTCTGACACTCCCATCCCAATTACCCCAGTCACTGAATCAATCCACCTCATAGAGGGCCTTCCCCTCCTGCGCTGTCCCTCCACCCTCCCAAGCATGATGTCCTTTTCCAAGGACCGGTCTCTCCTCACAACATGTCCAATGTATGTTAGACGGAGTCTCAGAAGCCTTGCCTCCAAGGAGCCACCCAGTTTAACCCTTTCCATGACAAATCTGTTTGTTTTCCTAGCAGTCCATGGTATTCTCAATACTCTTCTCTAGCACCACAGCTAAAAGGCATCAATTCTCCTTCAATCCTCCTTGGTCATTGTCCAACTCTCCGGTGCATAACAAGTGATTGTGAAGACCATGGCCTGTATCAAATGCACCTTAGTCTCCAGAGAGACACCATTGCTCTTCAGTACTTTGGAGAGGTCCCTAACAGCAGACTTTCCCATGGCAATGCGCCTTTTAATTTCCTGGCTGCTGGTGCCAAGAGTGTTGACTGTGGAGCCATATTCCATTTTATTTTTCACAATTTCTAGTTTTTAACATTTAAGATACATGCATCCCATGTTCCTGTTATTAAAGGATGTTTGTTATTATTTTTCCTCATTTTGGCTGACTTCCAATCTGGACTATACCACTAATACTAGTGAATATAACTATCCACATTATTCATAGAGTTTTCTTGTTATTTAAGACGTAGATGGCCAATCTTGCTTTCTAGTCTGTCTTAATCTGAGAGATATACTAAAACCTGTCCACCATGAGTAAACTTTGTGACATTTGACACACTAGTGGCATAGCTTTCTGTATCACAGTAACCTTCAAGTTATCTCAGTATAGCAAA
The DNA here is from genome assembly GCF_000299155.1 of Elephantulus edwardii. Classification (NCBI taxonomy): domain Eukaryota; kingdom Metazoa; phylum Chordata; class Mammalia; order Macroscelidea; family Macroscelididae; genus Elephantulus; species Elephantulus edwardii. The sequence goes on along the minus strand of NW_006399757.1, from coordinate 9,864,949 downwards.
CTGACAGACAGGTGCTTTACCAATTAGAACAATGTTCTCCACAAACACAACTAACTGGCAATTTAGTGTGTAACACTGAAAGCATATCAGTCTTCACACCAAACAACTTTTAATCACAAAGGCCCACACACTGTGCCCTAATTGGTTTAAACAAGAGGTTTCCTGTTAATTAAATAAAAAAGACCAAATAGCCCACACAAATAAATAAGAAATACAGTGTTGTGTGTGATAGGATATTACCATACACGTGTAAGGAAGGCCTATCAAAACAACTATTATTCAAATACATGCTCCTACATGTAGAGCCAAAGAAGAAGCAATTGAAAATTTTTACCAACTCTCACAGTTCTAAATTAATAGAATATGAAATAAACACACCATGCTCTCTTTGGCAATTGGGCCATAGGAACCCTGGGCGGAACAAACCTGGGAGAACATAGACTCCTTCTCTCCCCTCTTCCCCTTTTGGACTTGAAGCCCTGTGCTGCCGTAAGCCCTAGACCAAGCCTGGCTTGCCTGGCTCCTGGAGATAGAGTAGTCCTTCCCGTATGAAAACGCCACAACACCCACGCACACAGCACCATGCTCTCTCTGGGAACCGGGCCATAGCAACCCTGGGTGGAGCAAACTAGAATGCAAAAAGTTGGAGAAAGTGAAGGAATAGTAGTTGAAAAATATGGACTTGGTGATACAAATGAGGCTTGAAAAAGAATGAACCTTAAATTTTCAATCATTTATTTACTGCAAATACCTTTTTTAAAAAAAACACAGTTGGTTACTGTACACATGGACCTCACCTGTTGGGTTGTATATGAATCAGATTGATTACATATGTGGAAGGAATCATTACAGAATCTTAATATCAGCAGTCAAAACTAGGCCAGGGATGAATTACACCATAAATTACACCAGACTGTGAATTTCACCATAAATTACTCATGTGCATATTTAAATTGAGACTGAAGAAACTTAAAACAAGTCTATGAGAACCAACATATGATCTTGAATCTATTCTATCTAAATTTCAAAGTCATCTTAAGAATAGTTTGAAACATTGAACACAAATGATCAATGACCAGATGAATTGTGGGATGATACCAAGGGTATAATCCATGAAGAGAGCAAAAGTAATTAAAAAGAAAGAATAAAAGCAAAATGATTGTCAGAAGAGACTGTGAAAATTGCAATGGAGTGTCAAGATGCCAAAACAAAGGGAAAACATGCCAAAGTAAAAGAGCTGGACAGAAGATTTCAAAGGGTAGTTCAAGAAGGCAAAGAAAATATTATTATTGAATGTTCAGAGAACTGGAATTAGAGAATAAAAAGGTGAGAATTTGCTATGCATTACTCAAGCTGAGAGAACTGAAAAACAAATTTAAGCCTTGAATCACGATGTTAAAAGATGCTATGGACAATATGTTGAATGGCCCAGGAAACATCAAAAGAAAATGGAGGGAATATACAGAGTCATGGTACCAAAAAGAACTGACTGACACTGACAATTTTCAGGAAGTATCATGGATTGGATCAGGCACATCTGAGCCTTAACATGACATCATTTGCAATCCCACTCCAGATATCAAATTCCTTTTTCAAGGAGATTAAAAGGGAAATTATAAAATTTATTTGGAGAGGCAAGAGACCCCAAATAAGCAAAACACTTTCGAGAAACAAAATTGAGGTTGGAGGCATAGCATATCCTGACCTCAAAACCTACTCCATAGCAGTAATAACCAAAACACCATGATATTGGTACAAGAACAGGTACATAGATCAATGGAACAGAATTGGGAACCCAAGAATAGACTCAGCTATCTATGATCAACAGATATTCAATAAGGAAATCAAAGCTACCAGTTGGGGAAATGATAACATTTTCAACAATTGGTGCTGGCAAAACTTGGCTTCCACATGCAGAAAGCTGAAACAACATCTACATCTCACAGTACACACAAAAAAATCCACTCAATGTGGATCAGAGACCCGGGAGTAAAGTCCAAAACCATAATGTTAAAAAAAAAATAAAAATTTAAAAAAAAAAAACAAACCATAACGTTTAGAAGAGACAAACTGGGATCAAGTTTAGAAGCGCTAATCCAAGGTATAAAGAAACGGCCAAATAAAACCGAAGAAAACACACCTTAGTCCTCAAACTGACATCATTACTCTTCAGTTAAGGTCCATGGAGTATTCAGTGCTCTTTCCCAACACCAAAAATTAAAGGCATCAGCATCAATTTTTTCCCCGTCATCCTTACTCATTGTCCAAATTTCAGATGCATAACAAGTGATTAAGAAGGCCATTGGCTGAATCAGGCACACGTTAGTCTTAAAACTGATCTATTTACTCCTCAGTAATATAGAGATGTCCTTGAAAGTAGAGTTGCCCTGTGCAATATTTCCCCGATATCTTGACTACTGTTACCAAGGATTTTTTCCCTGTGGATCCATGTAAAATGAAATAATTATCAATTCCCTTTTCCCCCCTCTCTATGATGGTGTTTGTTGTTTATCCATGCAGTGGTGAAGACTTTTTGTCTTCTTGTTGAGATGCAATCCACACAGAAGCATGTACTCTTTGATTTTCTACAGTAAGCATTTCAACTTCTCCTCACTTTCAGCAAACAAGTTTGTGTCATATATAATGTAGGTTGTTGGTGAGTCTTCCTCTGATTCCAATGCTACATTCTTCATAGAGTCCAATTTCTTGAATGATTTGCTAATCATACTACTTGAATAGGTCTGGAGAATGAAATAAATAACACCGGCACTTTGCTTTCTTGATTTTAAATCATGCCATGTTCCCTTGCTCTGTTCAGAGGGACTAGTAAACGAAAGAAAACATCTTACTTGGAAAAGTAAAAGACCAATTAAAGAGAGAAAGATCTTCAGTGAAATCCATTGTCATAGTGGCTGCAACAATGGGATTAAGCATGGCAGAAATTTTTGAAGATGGCACAGGTTCAGACATGGCTTTGCTCTGTTACATACAGAATCATTTTAAGTTGGACCTACTTGCTAGGACCTGACAGCAACAAGCTTCATAAAGATATTTCTTGACCCATGCTTTTTGCTTAAAATTAATAAATACATTAAGAAGTACAACAACAATAAAAAAAAATTAAAAAAAGAAGAAGAAAGCAGAAATGAATGTTTGGTTTAACCATTCGTACTTACCTGGCCTTTGGAATAATGGATCCTCAGTTCTTAACAATTTTAGCAGTTCTCTAGTCATTCTGTTTTCAGACTCTTATCATGTACAGTTTCTACAACTTTTTCAGTTTCCCTACATAGCATAAGCCTGAAACAAGGTTTTTGTTTTTGTTATAAATAAAAAAGTGTTATTAGAAATGCAAAATTTGAAGCATATTTAGGCTTTCTGTAGTATCAATGATAATCAGTTGTAGAACATTTTAATATTATTCTACTGTGCAATACATAAAAGCATATTTACCTGAAGAAGACAAATAAATACATTGAGGGTACCATGGACTGCTAAGAAAACAAACAGATTCAACCTGGAGAGGGTTAAACCAGGCTGCTCCTTGGAGGCAAGGATTCTGGGGCTTCATCTGACATATTTGGACATGTTGTAAGGAGAGACCCGGTCCTTGGAGAAGGACATCATGCTTGGGAGGGTGGAGAGACAGCCCAAGAGGGGAAGACCCTCTATGAGGTGGATTGATTCAGTGACTGGGGTAATCGGGATGGGTGTGTCTGAGACAGTGAGATTGGCACAGGACAGAGTTTAGGGCTGTTGTACATATTGTCACTATGAGTCGCAAGCGACTCGACGGCACATAACAACAACAACATATCTATAAGATACTTAGAATATGATGAATAATTTTGTTTAATAATTGGTTACATATTTATTTTCAAGTCAAGAGTTTAGTCTTTTTTAAGCCTCTACAATATCATGACATTTATAAAGGAAATAACTGCATAAATGTAGTTATACTGTATCTCAAGGTCCCTACTGTAGCTGGAATAAAATTTCAATGTGATTCCCATTGCAACTCATGTTTGAATTTCATGTATTTTATTCTATAATAGCTGAAATCATTTAAGGTTTGTCTTGTAATAAATAAGCTGGTAATAGGTAGGGAATCTGAGCATGAGTGATTGTAAAAGTGATGATGATAAATACAAAGAACCTGAAAATGGGTAAGTGTCCCTTGTTCCTGCTAGTGTAAGCTCACTACTTATAAACATGCCATTGCTTTCAGCTACTGATGAAAACCTTTCCCTTCAGTAAATTAGAGGGAAAGCCATTTTATTAGTCCACATAACTCAACACTATGAATTACTATAAATGCACATTAATTTTACCATTGCCCCAGAAGCCTGTTTCTCATAGCTTTGCAAACAAATGAGAACAGGCACACAAGAAGAATTTGATGTTTAATCATTTAGTAGCAGTTCTAACTTACAGCGTTGACATAACACTTTAACAAAACAATAAGATGATTGATTATAGAAGAGTAGTTAGACTAGAAATTTCACTCTGAAATATGTTGTTCTAAAATTTCTGATGTGATTTATTCTTACAACAGTCTGTGGTCATTCATTTATTGTTTGTGATTTTTACAGATGTTTTGTGTGTATCAATTTTTCAAGAAAAACACCCTTCCTCATTAACACCTCCAACCTTAATAAGGGACCATCCTCAGAAGAATGATTTAGAAGAGAGAGTTGACTCTGAATTTTATTGAGAAAAATTTATTGAGGACATAAATTTGACCAATAATTTTGGAATATTTATAACATCTGAAAGCAATAGCTTGACTTTCATTTACGATATATACAATAAAGTAGCCTATTCAAGAAGTTTTTGAAGCTAATTCTCACCTCTGAAATGCAATTTTTTGAGTTTATTAATATAATAATTCTTTACTTCTGTTAATTCTTAGCAATCAAAATCCCCCTGCTCTCAAGAATGAAAATATAATGTATTGTTGTTGTTAAGTGCTGTGGATTTGACTACAACCTACAGCGACCCTATGAACTGATCAGAACACTACCCTATCCTGTGTCATCCTCAAGCTCATAGTGATGAGTTATAGTCACTGTGTCAATACCTGTTGTTGAGGTTCTTTCTGTCTTTCTCAGATTGTCAACTTTCCCCAACATCATGGCTCTTTCCAAGGACTGACACCTCTAGATTACTGGCCCCTATGTAAGCATATAAGACAAAGTTTCACCATCTTTGCCTTAAGGAACAATTTGGTTTCACTTTCTACAAGACAATTATTTGGTTCTTTTGTTGGTCTATTCAATAATCTTACAACATCACACATTTTTGTAAATTATTATTCTAATATATCTTCACATATTGTATTTAAATTGCCTGTGCATTTATTGGTATTGCTAAATAAATCATGAATTGGAGTACATTCTTAGTAAAAGATATTTTTCATTTTTATCTCTTGGATTAAGTGATTATCTATTTGAAGTTTTGGGATTATAGAAACATGAATATATGGGAGCAATTATTTCACTACACTTTTTGTTCTATTCTTTATGCATATTATCACTTCCATGTATATATACATCAAAATATGTCGACCTTTGGACAAAGAAATACTGAAATAGATGCTTGCCACCAAGAATCTTTATGTGTAAATCTAGAAAGGGAAATGGGGAAAAGAAAATTTAGACAAAGTAGTAACAATCATTGTCATTATTATAATAATTATAATAACTAATATATGCTAGGTGCTTATGAAACATCATAGTAATATCTATAAGTAGTCAGAATTCCTGACAAAATCAAGGGAGAATGATCATAAAGCAGCAATGATATTCAACAGAGTGTCTTCAGACCTGAATTGGCAAGTGTTAAAGGGACAAAGATCTGATGTGAAAAACAATGAATATGAACTTCGTAACTAAACCAGTATAAAATTTTAAAAATCTTAAAAAAGAACAAAGCTTTAAGAGATATGTGTAATTCTAGTTCAAATTTCCAACTACTGATCCTTCTTCTCTGTTTCCAACGTTTGTATTCCAGTCACCCATTATTATTAACACATCTTGATTGTGTGCTTGATCAATCTCTGACTATAAAAGTTGTTAGACATCTACTATGTCCTCTTCTTTGGCTCTGGTTGTTGGTACATATATCTGAATGATAGTGGCATTCACTGGACTTCCTTGTATGTGCATGGATATTATTTTGTTGCTCACAGTATTATATTTCAAGCCATATCTAGAAATGACTCTTTTAACTCTGAAAGTAACCCCATTTTTCCTCACTTTTCATCTCGGCAGTAATAGATCATATGATCATCCGACTCAAAATGCCCCATGTTAATCCATCTTGGCAATACTTAGTATGTCAATATTTATGCATTCCATTTCTTCCTTAACAATATCTAATTTTCCTACATTCATGGTTCCCATATTTCATGTTCCAAACATAAGTGTTTACTAACAACTGTTCCTCTTCTTTTGTATTTCCATAATTGAAAGCTCCTCCTCAGCTACCCTATTTTTTAGTCTACATGTGTTCTATGGTACATAGGGTTTTCAGGGGCTTGCTATTTCGGAAGAGGATGGCCAATCCTTCTTCCTAGTCTGTCTTAACTGAATGCTCAGATTTATAGAAGTATCTGACAGACTAGCATTTTATGGTAAAAAAATAGATGAAAGAAACATGGACTTGGTTACAGAAATGAAGCTGGGATAGAATGATTGAATTTTGCACAATGACTTATTCATTGCAAATACATTTTATATGAAACATAAACACAGGTTACACACATAGATGTCACCTGATGGTATGCATATGAATCAGATCGATTATGTCTGTGGAAAGAACTGCTGGCGAAGCTCAATATTAGCTGTGAAAACTCAGCCAGGTGCTGATTGTGGAACAGACCACCAACTACTCATATGCAAGTTCAAGTTGAAGCTAAGGTAAATTAAATCCACAGGAACCAAAATATGACCTTGAGTCTATCCCACCTGAATTTCAGAACCATCTCAGGAAGAGGTTTGAGGCCTTGAACATCAATGAGCAAAGACCAGATGAGTTATGGGAGGATATCAAGAGTATCATCCAGGAAGAGTGCAAAAAGTCATTACAAAGACAGAAGAAGAAAAGACCAAAATGGATGTCAGAAGAGACTTTGAATTTTGCACTAGAGTGCTGAGAAGCCAAACCAGAGGGAAGAATTAAAGATATTAAAGAGTTGAACAGAAAATTCCAAAAGGCAGTGATAGAAGACAAAGTAAAATATTACATTGAAATGGGGAAGGAGCTAAAGTTAGAAAATCAAAAGGGCTGAACTTGCTTGGCATTTCTTAAGCTCAAGGAAATGAAGAACAAATTCAATCCTTGAGTTGCTGTACTTAAGAATGCTTTGGGCAGAACATCAAATGATATTAAAATAAGTATTAAAATAAGATGGAAAGAGTATACAGAGTTACTGTACTGAAAAGAATTGGCAGACATAGAAGAATTTCATGAAACAACATATGAGCAAAAGTCTATAGTGATAAAGAAAGAAGTTCAAGCTACTTTGAAGGAACTGGCAAAAAATAAGGCCCCGGGAATTGATGGTATAACAATTGACGTATATCAGCTAACAGATGCTGCCCTGGCTGTGCTCACCAAGTTGTGTCAAGAAATCTGGGGCTCAACCACTTGGCCAGCTGACTGGAAGAGATCTATATCTGTTCCCATTCCAAAGAAGGGTGATCCAACAGAGTGTGGAAATTATTAAACAATATAATTGATATCTCATATAAGAAAGATTTAGCTGAAGATTACCCCAAAACGACTGGAACAGCATATCAACAGAGAACTGCCAGAAGTCCAGGCTGGGTTTAGAAGGGGTCATGGTACTAGGGATATTGTAGCTAATTTTATATGGATCTTGGCTGAAAGCAGGGAATACCAGAGGAATGCATATCTGTGTTTCATTGAATATACTAAGGCATTTGACTGTGTGGATCACAACAAACTGTGGCTGACCCTGAGAAGAATGGGAATCCCAGAACACTTGGTCATGCTAATGTGAAACCTATACTTAGACCAGGAGGTAGTAGTCAGAATAGAGCAAGGAAACACTGCATGGTTCAAAATTGGGAAGGGTGTACACCAGGGATGTGTCCTATCTCCATACCTTTTCAACCTATATGCAGAACAGATTATCTGGGAGGCTGGGCTCTCTGAGAAGTGTGCCATCAGGATTGGAGGAAGACTCATGTACATCAGGAATGTGTCCTATCTCCATACTTTTTCAACCTATATGCAGAACATATTATCCAGGAGGCTGGGCTCTCTGAGGAGAAGTTTGACATCAGGATTGGAGAAAGATTCATCAACAATCTGCATGATGCAGATGACACAAACCCTGCTTGCTGAAAGTGAGGAAGACCTGAAGTTCTTGCTGCAGAAGGTCAAGGACTGCAGCCTTCAATATGGATTGAGGCTCAAGAAGACAAAGTTCCTCACCACTGGGCCAATTGACAGCATCAGGATGGATCGTGAAGAAATTGAGATTGTTAACAGCTTTAGTTTCCTTGGCTCCACAGGCAACACTCTTGGCACCAGCAGCCAGGAAATGAAAAGACATATTGTAATGGGAAAGTCTACTGTTAGGGACCTCTCCAAAGTACTGAAGAGTATGGAGCCATTCTAGAGACTAAGATACACCTGATATAGGCCATGGTCTTTGCAATCACTTGCTATGCTTCAGAGCGCTGGACAGTGACTAGGGAGGATAGAAAGAGAATTGATGCCTTTGAGTTGTGGTGTTGCAGAAGAGTACTGAATATATCATGGGTTGCTAAGAAAACAAACAGGTTCATACTGGAGAGCGTTAAACCAGGCTGCTCCTTGGAGGCAAGGATTCTGAAGCCTCGTCTGACATACTTGGGACATGTTGCAAGGAAGGACTAGTCCTTGGAGAAGGACGTCATCATGCTTGGGAGAGTGGAGGGACAGCACAGCAGAGGAAGACCCTCTATTAAGTGGATTGATTCAGTGACTGGGAAAATCGGGACAGGTGTGTTGGAGACAGTGAGACAGGACAGAACAGGGCTTAGGGCTGTTGTACCTAGGGTTGCTATGAGTTGTAGGTGACTCAATCACACTTAACAACAACAACAGTTTAAGTTTATTTTGGAATGTATCACCTCATGTAATTTGTGTGTGGGCACTTACTAATCATACTTTTGAAAAAATATGTATGTGATTCACTACCTGTTTGGATATATCATTTTTGTTGAATAATCTAACAAGTTGATTCCAACTCATATTATCCAATGTGACAAAGCAGAGTTGCCCTGTAGGATTTTTCTAGTCTATCAGATCACCCTGTCTTTCTCCTTTTGGGTTGCTGTGTGGGTTTGAACAGTCAAGCTTTTAGTTAGTAACAGAACATTTAACCATTGTGCCAGTTGGACTCCTATCTGCACGTAAAAATTGACCTTACATGTGTCAAAATGTATTATTATTATAATTATTTTTTTCCATTATAGCTACATGCTCAAACTAAGAAGTGACACTAGCTATAGCAGAGCTTCTATTAATCTTTACCATATGGAAATGCCCTGAGGAGATTTAAATTTCTTAAAACTGCTTTATTTACAAAATTCAAATAAATTCATTTCAAGAACAGGTTTTTCCAATTTCCCTCACCCTTAAATTGTTTTAAGATTGCTTTGGTAGTTTAGTGGGTAGAGAGTTATTCTGCCAATCTAAAGACAGGTAGTTCAAATCTACCAGCTTCTCCATGAGAGGAAGACTGACATTCTTCTTCCATGGGATTTATAAGCCTTTGAAAACCCCATGGACGGTCAGCTATGAACCGGCTTCCAATTGACAGGAATGTACAACATTCCTTTGTAGAATATAACTAAAAGAGTAAAACTCAAACTCATTATTTCCTTATCAACTAATCGCTGGCTGACCCCCCAGTAGGTTTTCAGAGACTGTAAATTGCACAGGAGAAGCTTGCCTGTCTTTGTCTCAAGGATCCCCTGTTGGATTTGAACTGCCAGAGAGGCACTGCCTCATGTTGGCAGCACCACTCCTTATGAAGGACGCCAAATATATTGACTACTAGGTACCATCTGAAGTTAAAAGAAAACCAATTAAAAAACCAAACAAGCAGAAAAAAAATGTTAGCCACGAGTAGATAAAAATGAAATTTGCTAAACTGAAAGAAGAGAGAATAGAAAGGGTTAGAAGTTTGAGGAAAAAGAGTCTTCTCTTATGAAAGCCTCTGTTCTCAGGATGAGAAAATGACCCTTGCCTTTTGTTTGTGTTTTTCAAGCAACAGCCTATTTATCTCTTGTACTTGATGCTTGTTGTGTCATTGTTTAGTACTTTTGAGTTGGAACTGATCCATAGCTGACCCTCCAGCAGGTTTTCAGAGGCCTTGAATTCCATGAGAGGAGTTTGCACATCTTTCTCTCATGGAGACATGGGTGGATTCCAACCTCGTGCTTTTGTGTTGGCAGCTTAGCTCCTTACCACAAGCCACTGGAGCTCCCTTTCACTTGATGCTGATCTTAACCTTAATGAGCAAACTTCCCCTCTCTTTTCAATATGTTGTCTGCTCTTTTCTGTGACTTTGCTTTGGTGCAGCCAACTTCCTCCTATTGTACAATTTAAGATTGTTGTTGTTGTGTACCATCACGTGAGAACTGACCCATAGTTGACCCTCTGGAGGCTTTTCAGAGGCAGTTAATTGCATGGGAGGAGACTGACCATCCTTTTGTCTCCCAGCAGCTGGTGGATTTAAACCTCATGCCTTCGTGATTGTAGTGCAGCTTCTTGCCACTAGGTCACCAGAGCTCCCTAACTCAAGGTTGGCAGATATCATATTTAATATATCTCAGACTGATCAAGTAGTGTTACAAAAATAAAATTTTCCCTTGGTTTTAAGCATCCCAAATTTCTCTGAAAGAAAACAAGTGGAGTTAGCCTAGAAGCAGCATATATTTTCAGAAATTTTGAGAAAGGTTTTGAATTTTACGTGGAAGTTGATTTATATGCTGATGTATGCTAATCAGCACAGTAGACTTCTCTAATAACATGGCTAATTATGATGCTGACTCAGGCTAAAACGTTAGCCCATGTGGAATGTTTATCTTGTCCTCAAGCACCAGTAGTGTGAAGGGATTGATTTCACCATAATGCTAGTGAATATGATGAATTTTAAAAAGGAAATTACTGTTTTGGTATAGATCAAAATAAATCTTAATGACCAAGAAAAATAATTGCTAGGAACTGGGATTGGAGTTGACTTAGAAAAGGTTCACATAAATAATGTGAGTAAAACAATAATTAAAATAGCGCAGGTAAACTCCCTCAAGCACTGTTTTAATGATGGACATATTCCAAGAGGGCTCTTGCCTCCCCAGGGCAAAGGCTGGAAGCCCCTTTCTCAGCTCAGACACGGGATGATGGCATCTTATTGTGGTTGACAGAGGCACACTTTACAAGAGAAAAATATCTAGATCCATATTAAAGCATGCTGCTTTTTAGGATGGAAACAGCAGCTGTAAGAATTAGATGAAAGGATTCTTTGTTTTGTTACATATCTGAACTTTGAATATTTGGAACAAAAATGTATTTTAGAACTGAGACTTCTTAAACGAAATTGGACAATAGAAAAGATGGGTATTTTCTTCCCATTATGTAGCTGGAATGAATTGACAATGTCCTTTATTTTTTGAGTAAGCTTTTAGAATTGATTGCAAACAATAATTTGTTTACATTGTGTTTCATTCATGTAGATTGTGCTTTACACAATCTTAGATTTATTTTGTGTTTCATATAATCATTCATATATACTGTATTTTACATACTTGATTACTATTTATATATGCCTATTGTTACCCCCTCCTTTTGAATTCTCATTAAATCTTATTCTTTCATGACGTGCCTTCGTGCGCGTGCGCGCGCGCGCGCGCACACACCCACACACACCCACACACACACACACCCTTCCCCTAGTCCTGCTATCCTCATGATTTCTGCCCTTCCCTTTTTCTACCTCCTTCTCTTTGCCTTTCCTCTTCTGGACATTTATACACATCTTACTAGTTATCCTCCTGTTTTTACAGTAATAGTTTTATGCAGTGTCTGTCGTTATGAGCCTGCATTCACTCAGCATAATGTCTTTTATTTTTTTAAGGTAATTATTTTTATTTTTGGATGTGGATATACACAGGAAATCATATCTGATTATAATTTAAAGTTATGCAATCATCTTTACCTTCCTTTTCTGAATAGTTCCTCCCCTATTAATTGTCATGGCTTGCTTTTAGTGGATACTTACATAGGATATTAAGTCTTAAGTATTTTATAACAATCCACTAAGTATCCTTATGGACATTGTTAGGCTCCTGCTATAGGATGCCAAGTAGAATGTCTAGATTTGTTTCAGCTTCTCCCTCTCCATGTGGCCACTGGCAGGACTTACAAGCTCAGTGACCCTATCAGCTCCAATATACAGTCCCTTGAAAAGCTTTCAATCTGGTGGATTAGTTTAACTACCTGTACTTCACCTTCAGCTACCCCCAGTATGTATTTCTAGTAAACCAATAGTTTTAAATGATGGCTTCTAATCTGAACTCTCAGAAATTCTGATTAAATTGGACTGTGGTAAACATTAGCCTTTTACATTTTCAAAGAGGTTTTTAAATTTTATTTTATATTGACTTGCATGCAAAATTCTTATACATTGTGTTTCACTCATATTGGTTGTGTTCCATACATTTCTTCTTCCACATTGTGTTTTGTTTGATCATTCCCATACACTGTGTTTTATAAAATTAGTCATCATTGATCTATGCCCACCATTATCCCATCTTTTCAGGTACCCCATATCTTTTTTAATTCCTTCATCCCCTTCCTCCACCCGTCAACTTTTGTGGCTCCTGTGATATTCCACTACCCCACCCTGAGACGCCCTGTCTGCTGTTCTTCCTCCTTTGGACATTTATACACATCTTCCTAGTTATTCTTCTAGTTTTGCAATAATGGTCTTATGCAGTATTCATCCTTACGAGCCTGAGTTAGTTTACTTAACATAATGTTCTCTGTCCTCTCCCAACACACACATGGAGAAATGCTCAACATCACTGGCAATAAGAGAGATGAAAATCAAAACCACTGTGAGATATCATCTCGGTCCAGTAGCAATAGCAACGTTTAACAGTTTAACAAACATAAATGTTGGAGAGGATGTGGAGACATTGGAATTCTCATACACTGTTGGTGGGATTCCGAAATGGTACACTCAGTCTGGAAGGCAGTTTGGAGTTTCCTCAAAAAGCTTAATATATAAGTTCCATATGATCCAGCCATTTCTCTGCTAGGAATAGACCCCACGGAAGATAGAATGGAGACACAAATGGAAATTCGTACATTTATGTTCACAGCAGTTGTATAAGGAGCAGATATACTGTGTGGGTGGCTGAGTATGACTTCCACCCACTCCATAGAGGGGAATTGTCCCCATGAGTAATATCTATAATAACAGCTACATGATCAAACATTCCACCTCACATGCTTCTGCACCTATTTCTACCAATCATTGGGTCCAATGTTCATTGCAATGCACAGACTTTACTCACAGTTGTAGGGTTTATTAGAGAAATAGATTAGGAAGGAGGAAGGAGACAAAGAATAGCATACAATGTAAATCCAGGTTTAGTCCAGCAGTCCCAAGCCAGATTAACAAGGCATAATTCCTCAATTAGTGAAAGTTTGGGTTCAGTTCAGCAGCACAAATGCATCTCTGGTTTCCTCAATCTTCCAGCAAACTTTTT
>NW_006399757.1:9823011-9847238 GCF_000299155.1 Elephantulus edwardii | reverse complement strand
CTGGTCCTGCTCCCAGTGGAAGTGCTTCATCTGGTTCTCCTCAAGTTCCAGCCACGTCTTCACATACTGATCATAGTTACCCGTATAATACTTCAGTTTCTTGTTGTGCATGTGAATGATGTTGGTACAGACACCATTCAGAAAATCTTGGGAATGGGAGACGAGGACCAGTATACGCTTAAAAGTTTTTAGTTCTTCTAACCACACACAAGCGTCGAGGTCCAAGTGATTGGTGGGCTCATCCAGCAGCAGCATGAAGGGCCGAATAAAGAGGACTCTGGCAAGGGCGACCCTCATCCTCCAGCCCCCGCTGAAGTCTTTAAGCTTTTTGCGCTGCATGGCAGGTGTGAAGCCCAGTCCATGTAGAATCCTGGAGGCCCTCGTCTCTGCCTTGTCAGCATCCAGCTCTTCCAGGCGCTCATACAGCTCCATCAGCTTCTCACATTCCGCATCCTCATGTGCAAGCCACTCAGCTTCCTGCTCCAGCATGGCCCTCTCTGTGTCCACTTCCATCACACACTCCAAGGGTGTCTTGTCACTAGGTGGCATCTCTCTAGTCAGATGATAGATGTCAATATGCTCAGGGATGGGCACTTCTCGTTTTCCAATAGCAGAGAGCTGCATGGACTTTCCAATTCCATTTAAGCCAATAAGACCATAGCGTCTGCCTGAGTTCAATTCCAGTTTGGGGTCACTGAGCAGCTCTTGACCATGAAAGGTGAGTGAGAGGTTGATAATGTGGACATCGGTACTGTTGGGGTGAGAGGCTAGGACGCCAGTGACAGCTTGAGCTGCAGCCTTCTTCAATTCAAAGTCTTCTAGCTCCTTGGTCAGCAAATCTACTTCTGTGGCCTCTCTGCCGTTGGCCTCCAAATTCTTCTTTGCCATCTGTGGTTTTATAGCAGCATCTCCGTTTTCTTCATGTCCTTTCCTGGGTCGCTGTCGAGCTTTAGCAGCTTCCTTCTTTTTGGCTGCCTTTTTCTTGGCCAGATCAGAGGGCATGGTGATGAACCTTTGTGATGTGTTATGGACCTTTCAGGGAGCCTGGAGAAAGGTAAACAGACATACTAAACTCTTAAGAATGCCTCTCCCCTGCTCGGTTCATCTCAGATGTCCCAGGATCCAGCTCCGCCACCGCCTAGTCTCTCCCAAGTTTGTCACCTTCCTTAACGCAATTCCCGAAATCTCGGGAAGTCTCCTAACCTTAACGTCTGTTTTTTCTGGTTTCGTCTATGCAACCCCACACACTGTCTCACTTTGGAAATGATCCTTCTTCCTGGGCCTCCAGAGCCTGGGTTCAGACCTCTGCAAAGGTCTTCGTCTCTGGTTTCCCCCTAACTTGGCTGTCTACACGAGGCCGGCTGCCTCGTTTTGTCAGGCTTTCTTCTAGCTTCCTGAGTCAGGCTTCCTCCCCGGCGGTCCCTCCACATTACCTAACTCCCCACCCTGCCACTTTCCTGGCCGCGATCGCTCTCCCCACGAGGGAGTTCGCCTAAAGTCTCACTCGCCACCCCAACCCCTCCCAACCCACCCATCGGCTTCTCTCCCCCTTAGACCCTTCAATTTAAATTCTGTTCAAAGGAAATCACAGAGTCTCAAATTTAAGTCTTGCTTAATTTTCTTCTCACATCCTTGATACATAACTTACCCAGAGCTGATCTTCTAGTAAATTTTCTGAGGCAGTAAATTGCATAGAAGAAAACTGCCACGCATTCTTCCACAAAGTAACTGATAGCTTTGAGCTGTGTGCCTTTGTTATTGTTATTTTAAATTAATGTTGCTTCCCTGGCTAGTGGCTGCATAAGACTCAGGTAATAATTAATCATGACTTCACATTCTGCAACCACAGGGCTAGCCTCTTTCTCTGTCAGCTAACTGTAGATACAACACCCTTACTATCTACAGTGAGGAAATCAGGAGACATATTACATTACACTAGTCTGCTGTCAGGGGCCTTTCCAAAATACTGAAGAGTAATGATGCCTGTTTGAAGACTCAAGTGTGCTTGATTTAAGCCATGGTCTTTTTACCTGTTATGCATTAGAGAGCTGGAGGATGAATAAAGATTACAGAAGAACTGCTAACTTTGAGTTGTGGTGCTGGACAAGAGTACTGAATATCCCATGTACTTTCACAAAGAATTAACACATATGTCTTGGAGAAATTGCAGCCAGATGGCAAAGCTTCATCTCTCATACTTTGGACATGTAGATAAGCAAGGCTATTCTTTGGAAAGAGATATCATACTTGGGAAGATCAAGGGCCAGTGAAGAAGAGGAAGACCCCTCCAGTGAGATGGATTGATACAGTGACTTCAACAATGGACTTTCCTGTGTCAGAGGTGATAAGGATTGTATAGAATTGGACAGGATTCAGATCTTTTGTTCATAGGGTCACTGTGACTCATTCTTTATGGTACCTAACAACAATATACCAGGCTAACAAAAAATTGTTTGCATGTTATTTATTCCTCATAGTGTGTATACCACATTTCAGTTATTTTAAAACCTTAATACTTATTACCTTCTCCAACTTTCTGATCAAATATTACAGTGAAGAAAATCCATATGTCACTTAATCTTAATATTGTTCCTCTCTTCTGTATTAGTGATCCTAATCAGAGAGGCTATAAATACCTTTTATCAAAATAGAATTTCAAAGATGTATAATTATAACTGTTGAAATTTCAACTTCTGTCGTTAAGCTGATTCCAACATGAATGACCCTGTAAGACGTAATAGACTCCCCTATAAGATTCCCAAGGTTTTATCTTTATGGAAACCGACTGCTACATCTTTCAACTGCAGAGAATATGGTAGGTTCTCACCAAAAACCTTTTAGTTAGTAGCCAGTACATAATCACTGTGCCAAAAGACTTCTTGTTAAATATTTTCATTTATTAATTAAATCAGATGGAAACAACAGTAATTTATATGATGAATATATAGATAGTTTGAACTGTTTGGAAGCAAACATGTTTATTCTTTATGACATTTTTATTTATTTATTTATTTTTTATGTAGTCAAAGCTTTCTTTCCTGTTTACTCAGGGACCTGAATCCTATTGGAAGAACTTAATTTAAAACTATTAAATAAGTATTGGATAATGGATTGACTCAGTGACAGGGAAAATGGGCATAGGTGTGTTAGAGATAATAAGATTGGTTTAGGTTAGAGCAGGGTTCAAAGCTGTTGTACATAGGGTTGCTATCAGTCATCAGATACATAACAACAATAACCAAAAATGAGCATAAGATCAGGATAAGAGGAAGACTGCATTATGCAGATGATATAACCTTGCTTGTCAAAACTGAGTAGGACCTGAGGTGCTTGCTGCAGAACGTCAAGGACTGTAGTCTTCAATATGGATTGAAGCTCACTCAACATCAAGAAGACAAAGATTCTTACCACTTGGCCAATTGGCAGCACTAAGATGGATGGAGAAGAGACCAAGATTGTTAACAATTTCAGCTTGCTCAGCTCCACAATCAACACTCTTGGCACCAGCAGTCAGGAAATGAAAATGCATTGGGGAAGTCTGCTGTCAGGGAGCTTTCCAGTGTACTGAGAAGCAATGATGTCAGTCTAGAGACTAAGATGTGCCTTATCCAGGCCATGGTCTTCACAATTACTTGTTATGCATCAGAGAGCTGGATAATGACTAAAGATAACACAACAAGAATTGAAGCTTTTGAGTTGTGGTGTTAGAGAAAGTATTGAACTTCCAGGAGACTTCCATGGACTTCCAGGAGAACAAATCCGTCTGTCTTTGATAAGGTGAAACCAAATTTCTTCTTGAAGGCAAGGATTTTGAAGCTCCGTTTCACATACTTTGGTCACATGGAAGGAGGAACCAGTCCTTAGAGAAAGACATCATGCTTGGAAGGATGGAGGGACAGCATGAGAACACAACCCTGGGTGAAATGGATTGACACGGTAACTGTGACAATGGGATTAAGTGTGTCGAAGTCAGTGAGACTGGCTCAGAATAGAAGAGGGTTCAGAGCTATTGTACTTAGGGTCACTTTGAGTTGCAGTTGACTCGATGGCACATAGCAATATAACAACAATAAAAACAACAAATCATTAGAACAGTACATCAACAGGGAAATTCCAGAAATACAAGCTGGGTTTAAAAGAGGCTGTGACTCTAGTGATATAATTGTTAATTTCACATGGAACTTGACTGAAAGCTGAGTGTAACAGATGGTATATTCGTGTTTTATTCACTATGCAAAGACATTTGTCTGTGTAGATCACAATAAATTGTGAATCCTGGAATATGTCACTGTGGTCATGTGAATGTATGCCTAGACCAGAAAGCTGTTTCCCATGCAGAGCCAGAGGGCACTGCACAGTTCAAAATGTATCCTTTCTCCATACCTTCCCAATCTATATTTGAAACAGATCAGTGTGCAGCTGGATATTATGAGGAAGACTGTGGCTTCATGATTGGAAGAAGACTTTCAACAGTCTTCATTATGAGAATGACACAATCTTGCTCGTTGAAACTGAGAAGAACTTGAAGTGTTTGCTACAGAAGGTCAAGGACTGAAGCCTTCAGTATGTATTGCATCTTAATATCAAGAGAACAAAGATCCTCACTCTGGGCCAATAGGTGATAGATGGAGAAAAGATTGAGGCAGTTAACTATTTCATCTTGCTCAAATTCACAATCAACACTCTTGGTACAAGTGGTCAGGAAATCAAAAGATGAGTTGCAGGAAAATAGTCTGTCCAGGTTCTCTCCAGAGTGCTAAAGAACATCAGTGTCAGCCTAGAAACTAAGGTCCACCTGATCCAGGCTATGGTATTTTCAATTGCTTTCTATGTATCTGCAGCTGGGCAATGAATAAGGATGACAGAAGAAGAATCGATGCCTTTGAATTGTGGTGTTAAAGAAGAGATTTAAACACAATTGACTTCCAAGAGAACAAAAAAGGTCTGTCCTAGAGCAGGTGAAACCAGGTTGCTCCTTGGACAAGAATTTTGAAGCTCC
This sequence comes from Elephantulus edwardii, assembly GCF_000299155.1. Lineage (NCBI taxonomy): Eukaryota > Metazoa > Chordata > Mammalia > Macroscelidea > Macroscelididae > Elephantulus > Elephantulus edwardii. The sequence goes on along the minus strand of NW_006399757.1, from coordinate 9,842,239 downwards.
ATCTCACATACGTTTGGCATGTTGCCAGGAGGGAAATGCTACCATGCTTAGAAGAGTAAAGGGTCAATGCAGGAGAGGAAGACCCTGAACGAGATGAATGCACACAATGACTGTGGAAATGAGGTCAGATGTGTCGGAGATGATGAGGTTGGCTCAGGGTAGGGCAGGCCTCAGAGTTATTGTTCATATGGCTGCTATGAACTGTAGTCAACTTGACAGCACATAACAGCAGCAACAACAAAAGTAAAATTGGAAAGTTTTTGCCAGAGCATTTACCTCCTTGCCTTTTCTTTGACTTTTCCTATTAAAACAAAAGGGGTATTTATAGTATGAGATGTTTTTCTGTTCATTTATAGTATGAGATTTTTTTCTGTTCTCTCTCTCTCTCTCTCATTTTATTACTTTTGTGTGTGAACCATCAAATCAGATCTGACTAGTACAGGTGGAGATTGTCCCTCCTTCTCCAGCAGAGCATCTGGTGGATTCGAACTGTGCACCTCTGGGATTGCAGTTCAGCTTCTTGCCACTAGGCCCCGAGAGCTTGCCAAGTATGAGATGTTTTCATGAAGAATAAGGTGGTTTTTTTTTCTTGGCTGAAAGTGTTAAATATCAAAAATAAAAATTGTATTTAAGCTCAAACAGTTTTGATGATCTGGACTTGTTAACCACAAGTTTGAATAGCAATGATATTAATATTCATCAGTATATTTTAGTAGTTTCATTCTTGGTTCAGGTTTGTTATTTACAATCAGCTAGAGCATCTTAGTTATTTCTATATAGTATAGTTGACACACATGACAACCTTTAATGACCTCACATAATTATGCTTTGCAGTTATAGTGACTTTCTGTTCATGGCTTTTTCTAGTCAAATCGAAATATTAGTAATTGTTGAGGTAATCATTAGTAATCATTGATACAGCCTCATATTAACAATCTTGGTACCAGCAGTCAGGAAATAAGGAGACCCTTTGCACCTGGAAAATATGCAGTTAGGGACCTTTCAAAATTATGAGGTCAGATGTGTCAGAGATGATGAGGAATAGTGATGTCAGTTTGAGGACTAAAATACATCTGATTCAGGCTATGGTCTTTCTGACTACTAGCTATGCATCCAAGACCTGGAAAATGAATAAGGATAACCAGAAAAGAAGAGCACTGAACATCCCATGGATGGCCAAGAGAATGAATAGATATGTTTTGGAGAGGGTGCAGCTGGAATGCCGTTGGGAGGCAAGAATGATGAGACTTCACTGCATATACTTTGGACATGTTTCTACCTACCAGGTGCTGCTATTCCTTGGAGAAGGATAGGATGTTGGGACGGGTGGAATGTTGGCAAAGGAAAGGAAGATCGTCAACGAGATGATTGACACGGTGACTGCTGCAATGCGCTCTTGGGTGTCGGGAAGTGTGAAGATGGCTCATGATAGAACAGGGTTCAGATCTTTTGTTCATGGGGTTGCTATGAGTCATGCTCAACTTGATGGCACCCAACAACAACAGCCTCACATAGGTCATGTAATTGTATTGTTTGAATTTTTCAATTGAAAGCAGGAAAAACCAGCTAGAGATACTTAAGTCAGAAGTCAAATTAGTCATAAAGTGCTAAGGTATATCCTAGAATTCAGGCACAGAAATTCATCCAAGTCCCAAATAATATAAGCAAGGAATGAAATGTCATTGTGATTTTCTGTCTCTCAAGTCAATTTTTCTCTGCATGATTGTTTAATTATTTTTTTGTAATTTTTATGGACATTTTCTCTTCAGTCTACTTGGTAAGCCTCGACTACCACCATTTCCTTGTACTGAGTATCTATACTCAAGGTTTAAGTGGCTCTGGGAAAGAGACTCTAACTGTTCCCACCTTGTTCAGGGATCCTTTCATGAGAAGTCTTAGTGTCACTGGACACTAATTGACCTTGTACATGAAGGGAGTAATTTCAGCACCTGACCTGATAGTGTCAACTCTCATGAACAGTGCATGAAAAGGCCTAATTTATTTTACTTTTTGTATGTAAAGTGTATGAATACATTTCTTTTAATTGCAAAGACCATGGACCTCTTCAAGCTCACTTATAATTCCCAGTGATATGCTTCATCCCTGCCTTTTCCTTTGTCTGCACAGATGTGATTAACCTGGTCTTCCTATTTTCTCCCCAAACACTCTGATTTTTATGCTCCCAGAGCCAAACTAGTTTAAGATATACCTTGATTTAGAAAGGAAAATAGTAGAAATAGAGAGGGAGGATAAAAGTAACTTCTTTTTTCTCCATCCATCCAGCAGCCGAACTAGTAATATAATAATTGCCAATTAAGACAACAACTAATCCACAAGAATGTCTGCCACATGTTCAGGATAATGTCAGTCATTGGTTTAGCTCATTTGAATATAAAAAAAGCTTTTATAGATAAAGCCAAAAACCAATCTCACTGCACCTTTGTCCATTCTGACTCAGTGATCTTTCAGGACAGACTAGAACTGCCTCACTGGATTTTCAGTCATTACTGGAGCAGTAATTCATTAATCTTTCTTCTGTGCAGTGTTAGATCAAGGAACTAGACAAATCAGATGCTAGAGAGTGACAGATGTTGTGAACCTCAGAGTTCGTACAAAGACTGGGGAAGTGGGTTGGAAGCAGGATGTCTTCCTGAAGGCACTTGCTTCAGAAGTGCACACCTTAATATTTTATCTGACTCCAATTTATAATAGTTGACATTGAAGTATTACATACCTTCTGTAACAGAGTAAAAGCAGAGTATAGTAAGACTATTTACTTGTCTGATACTCCTGAGACTTTTTTTTTTTTTTTTGGTCAGGGCCCCTCAGATATCCAGGTGTCAAAGGCCCGGGGAGGCACTGTGTCCCCCCCAGGGATGATTGGAGCCCAGTGCTAGACATCACAGAGGCGAGGCTTTGTTATTTGTGTTGATTGGGTCATAGTTTAAGGTGTGCTATTAAGTGAGGATCTCTTGTGGGCTAATGGTAAGACGCTAAATCATGATCTCAAAGTTACGTGATTCAAATCGATCAGCTGCTCCATGGAAGAAGGATGGGCAATCTCTTCCCATCCAATTTAGTACTTCTACTGTAGGGTCAGATATGCATCAATTCCAAATCAACAACAATTAAATGATCAGAATTTTGTGGCCTGGACTAGGAAGGAGATTAATTGAATTTCAATGAAAAATAAAAGTCACTTACAAGAACACTTTTAGGAGTATATCTCATTTATAAGTGGAATTCTATATTAAACTTCAGAATTTAAATGCCTAGGCAAAAATTTTGCTGAAGAGTAAAGATTCTTTTCAACAGGAAATTAAAATATCAGTCTAGTGCAGATGAATTTGCATTCCTTTGGTAATGTGGTAAACATTTATTCTTATAATAAGCAGATTTAAAAAAAAAAAAACCCAATAAAGATTTTGCGTATTGGACCATTTCTAATCTTTAGTAAAACTTGAATGATACAAGGAAAGAGTGAGTCTGTTACCACAGACTCAACAATATTTTTATTTTTATTAAACTTCATTCATTTACTCTTTCTAATGGTGAAAAATTTATACATGGAGTACACTAAGGTTTTCCAGTTTGTTTTTTTTAAAAACAATGGAGAAATACAATTATTCTCAAAGTAAGACATTTGTCGCCTTTGAGGTAACATAGTACATTTAAGTTAATTTTGCCTTATAGACAAGTAAGATTGTTTGAAATAATCACAAATAATTTTTATCTGGTCAGTGTAAAAGTGGCTTTAAGTTCTTCGTAAGCTCATATTTTGTTCAATTAAAGTTCTCATATGCACTTTACATCTTAATATTGCAACTCTTGAAAATAATTTTAAAAGTAAGATCCTAGCTTTTAGCAGTGTTGAGAAATCATGATTAAAAAGAGTAAATTTGAACTTCCTTTCAAGACTATTAGAGTGTTTTTCTGCTGGTGAGTCAATTGAGAACATATATTACCTCCCACAATCAATAACCACAGTATCCCCTCTTTAACCAATTTCCCTACAATAGCTAGATGTTAGGCAAACACCGGTCATTGGGGCATTTTTCAAGAGTTTTTGTTTTACTACAATGTTTGCTAATTTCTGGTTTCTGCCTGGGCTCAGTCTTTCAAGCCTGACCCCTTTTCTGCATTTTCAGCATCTTTTCATTTAGTAAAAAAAAAAAAAAAAAAAATCTTTTTCAAAAAGCAAGGTGAAAAGTTCAAAAGTCCAGGTTCACTGGAAAATTGTGATTTGATTATTTTGTCAAGGTGAGTTTCCCTTCTCTGATTTACATTCAAAGGAAGGTGCTTATTGACCAAGTCCGGTCATTGCCTTGCCTGGAGCTTGCAATGAGGCTACTCTGAAACAGAAATCTACTCCTGCTCTCTGTTTTGGAGAGCAGAAACTTGCCCTGTGAGATTTCTGGGTGGGATATTCTCCAGTTTGACATTTTAAAGTTATTTGAGATTAAGAATTTTATTGTTGCTAGGTGTCTTCCAGATGGCTCTGAGTCAGAGTAACCCTATATATTATCAGCAAAGTAAAACACTACCCAGCCCTGCCCCATCTTCTGTGTTTAAGCACATTGTTTCAGTCACAATCTATTTCTTTGAGAGTCTTCTCTTTTTTTAGCTCACTGACCTCTGTTTTACCAAGTTGAGTGTCTTTCTCCAAGGACTGGCGCCTCTGAAGTCTTAGCATCCTTGCTTGTACGGCTGTACTTCTTGAAAGATAAAAATGTTTCTTCTTTTGGCAGTCTACTGTTAATATATTCATTATTCTTCACTAAAGCCAGAATTCAAAGGCATAAATTCTTTGCCTCTCTCCCTTATTTTTTGTCCAACTTGCACAAGGGTATAATACTGTTGAAAATACCATGGCTTGGGTTGGGACACATTAGACTTTAAAGCATTCTTTGCTCTTTAGCATTTTAAAGTAATCTTTTGCAGTAGATTTACAATAATCATAGGGATATGTATTAGCTTTCTTTAGCTGCTTTAACAAATGAACACATTAACTACTTGCAAAAATAGAAATTATTATTTTACAGCTGTGTGGATCAGAAATATGCGTTTGCTCCAGAGGAAAATCTATTCTGTTCTGCTTATAGAGTTGCCTTGGCCCATGGCCCCCTGTCTCCACCTTTAATGCCTGCAGTGTCACATTTTGTTGTCTTCCAGTCATCTCTGTGTCTCCCTCTGATCACAGCTGGGAAAGGTCCTTCCCTTTTAAGGACTTCTGTGATTAGATTGAGCCCATCTGTATAATCCAGGATAATCTCTCTATCTCAAGGTCCTTAACCTAATACCATCTGCCAAATCTCTTTTGCCATGCAAAGTAACATATTCCCAGGTCTATGGATTAGGATGTGGCTATCTTTGGGAGGCCATTGTTATGCCTGCCATATACTAGGTTGACATTAATATGCAGATCCATTAAGTAAAATGCAAATTAATTTAGTGTAATAGGACTTTTTTTTCTCCCTTTATACATCTTTTTCCATTGTCACTGTAAGGCACTTTATTTTTATTTTACTTCATTTGCACTTTAAAGATGTGGGAATTGAAGTTAAAAAAATTGGTAGAAATTGTACTTCCAGTTACAGAATTCAGTTTCATTCAGACATCTAACTGGAGAAAGTCCTTTTTCTTCACATTCCTGATTGTTTGAAAGGGAGCTGACAGTAAAAAGATGTCCTAGAAAATCACAAGCTGGTGGTATCTGGTGCAACAATCCCTGGGATGTCCAGTGCTTTACTGAGAATCATAAATACCCCCTCTGACTTGTGGGACTGTATATAAAATATGGAGACCAGCAAGTGCAGAATTTGTATTAGAATACAAACATAGGGCAAAAAATAATCTGGACAAATGAGATGAGCTGAATTTAAAACACTTAATGATTTTTCATACTAATTATAAGATTGCTCACCAATTAAGGGAGAAAAAAATAGGGATGCGTTCACATAAATTTTCATAAAGACCAAATTTGCTGCCCTGGAGTTGATTCCAACTGTCTCTCTCTTTTCTTTTTTTCTTCTTTCTTTCTTTCTTCTTCTTCTTCTTTTTTTTTTTATTCCAACTCTTAGTAACCTATAGCACAGGGAAGAACTGCCCAATAGTATTTCCAAGGTTGTAAATCTTTATAAAAGCAGCTGGCCTTATCTCTCTTCTGCAGACCAGCTGGTGATTTTGTCCTGTGGACCTTTTGTTCAGCAGTGGAGATTTTAACCACAGTGCCACTAGAGCTCACTTATGAAGACCCCAAACCCAACCCACTGCTATTGTTTATATTCTGAATCACAGTGATCCTACAGGACAGGGTAGAATTACCTCACAGAATTTCCCAGGCTGTAAATATTTATGGAAACAGATGGCTCAATTTTTCTGAAGTGGATGGTGCATTGAAACGGATCCTTGCTTAATAGCAGCATTTCTTAAATACTGAGCTACCAGAACTCCTTCTTACAAAAGCCAAACAAAATCACTGCCTAATTGATTCTAACTAATGATGAGCTTTTATAAAGTCACATGCATTGTCATTTAATCAATTCCAATGCAGAGTGGATTACCCACCAGTGTCTGAGGCTGTAAATCGTAGCTGGAGGAGACTGTCTATTTTTCTTTCAAGGAGGCCCTGGTGGAATTGACATGCCAGTGATGCGTAACTTTTGAGTTTGCATCGCAACTCACTATGGATACCAACAGAACTCCACTTATAAAGACTTGCTGTTGTGTGTTGTCAAGTCAAAACTGACTCACAACTTACCCTCCAGCAGGTATTTAGAGATTGTAGCGTGGCATCCATATCCTAAACTACATGCCCCCAGAAACTATGAACTTTGATGCATGGTGACAGTTGTAGAGGGGCTTCAGACCTTTTGTTCATAGGGTCGCTATGAGTCATGCTCAACTAGAAGGCAATCAACAACAACAACAATGAAATCACATGGAAGATATTACCTATCCTTCTCCCATGGGGCATCTTGTGGATTCTGATGATCTTCAAATTTGACATGCATCAAAATCACCTGAAGATCTTCTTCAAAAGCAGATTGCCATGATTTATGATTCATTAGACCTGAAGAAAGATGCATAACCTCCTTCCATGTGATTTACTTCTTCTGGCACAGCTATATGTTGGTCTGGCTTGATGGTGCATAACAACAGTAGAGTCACAAAATTTGTATTTTAGCTAATTCTCAGACAATGTTGAATATCCTGGTCTGGACCATGAATTGCAAATGTAAAGCTAAATATTTTTAAAGTATATTTCAAATATCATTAAGGTCTTGATGGAGACAAAACAAGTGATAACAAAGGTTCTTCATCACCTCCTTTGTCATTGTTCATCTTTCTAGTTTGTTGCCGTTGTTATGTGCCACTGATTCTTTCTAGTTAGGGACATCTTTATATCCCAGTTGTTAGGCCAACTTGAAGAAGGGAAGTAAAAGCAATTATTTATGTCTGCCAAACTTTTTCCCCCCTGCTAGTGAAAATTAAAAGGATTGAGGCATTAATATAAGTTGTTCTAAGAGTTACTTCAAAGGAATTCTGGTGGCTTATTTTACAACATGTTGGGCTGATAACTGAAAGGTTGGTTTTTCAGCACACTAGCTGCTTCTAGGAAAATGTATGGGGAGTTAACTTCTGTCAAGATTTACAATGTTAAGAACCCTTAAACTATGATTTGAACTTGACCTAGCAGCAGTGGGTCATGGTATGATTTAAAAACTGTTTGAAAGGAAACTGTTTAACACGTGATCCTTGAATAAATGTCCCTTTTATGTAAGGAATCCCATGTGAGTGCAGTATGTAGCAAAGTTTAAGAACCACTGGGTCAGGTGTTCTCTGGGTTACAAGTTTTCCATCTTCTCTCTCTTTAACCTTAAAGCTTGAGTGTTAAGCCAAAGACTCTGCATTACTCTTAGAGCTGCATCTATCTCTAAGTTTGTGGTAATTTCCTTTGCTTCTTAAATCATCAATGATTCAAACTCTCACCAGTTCGTGTAGTATGAGGACCTGTAAGTTGTATCCCATTTAACCCTCTGGGCCACAGACTCAAACAATATCTTTTCATGGTATAGTCTCTTCTCCCCTCTGCTCAAGATTGTTTTGCTGTGACTCCTACAATAGTATCTTAACAATCAGACCCCTATTTGCCTTCTTGGTATGGCCTATATGAAAATTTTAGTGTGGGTTTAATTATTTTAGTCAAATCAGGTACTTCCTAGAGGCAAGGATGTTGAAATTTTTCATATACTTGGGCTTTTCTTTTATTAAGTACAATCACTGGAAAAAGTCATCAGGCTTGAAAATGTAGACTGTCAGCGAAGAAGGACCTTCAAGAAGATGGATTGACACAGTGACTGCAACAATGGGCTTGGGCACAGTGGAGGTTGTGAAGATGTGACAAGATCAAGCAAAGTTTCCATCTGTTGTAAAACAGTGCCACTATGAGTTAGAGTCAACTTAATGGCACCTAATAATGACAACAAAGAATTTCCAACAAGACTAGTTGCAAAACCGGTGACAATAATTCCGTGAGTGGTGAGCTTAGGTCAAACAGAAACTATAATAAAAATGGATGTAATTAGTTATATCATTTTAATGGTTCTGGGCTCCATTAAACATATTATGAAAAAAAGGCATAATGAAGGACAACTTTGAAAGTTAAATCATTATGACTATGTGTCAAGCACAGTTTCACTTGGTTCTATGCTTGTACCTTCTTTCCACCTTCTTAAATTCCAGTTATTAGCAACAAAACAATCACATGGCAGGTCTACAGCTAGATTTCTGTTACACTGGTGAATTAGAACACTTCATAACCCAAGGTTACTTTGTGCAAGTTTGAAAGGACTTTTTCCTGAAGACTTTCTTCAGAAAACATTGAAATGTAAGAAATCTAGTGGCTCATTTGAAAATTAGTTTTATTATTTTAACAACAAAATGGAGAAAATGCAATTTCAAAGTAGAAATATGCATTCATTATTCATTATTTTTGTTATAAGACTGACCTGGATAGAAAATAAGCTTTTGGTTTTTTTCTGATGTGATCTTTAACTAGAGAGACAGAGTAACAAATGATTTGAGCCTAGGTATAGAACACTGCATGATCGAATGACTGAAATGTCATAAAATTTTCAGTACTGAGTAGAATTCTCACCACGCATTAAATTGAATAATGAAAGAAGCAATATTTCTGCAACAACACACTTTGGTAAAAAGTCTGGTTTTCTTGAAAGAAAAAAAAATATCTATTCTATTCCCTTTTCAGTAATATCTTTGAAATATTACTAACCTCCATGGCAGGGGTTGCTTAATCTGCAAATTTATCAGCGAGCAAGTCATTATTATTGCTAATAGCCTTTATTCACAGCATTCGGAGAACTGCTTCTCCTACCATTCTTTAATAAATGGAGTACAGCGTAGTAGGCGTGCTGAAACCTATTAGATTTTCATACATCATTAGTCCCTACCTCCTTTAAAGTTTTAGCATATATTTTTCTTTTATGTAATTTTACCCAGTGAGGCATTTTCCTTCTACCAAGCAAAAATATTGCGTTAAATGTCATGCATTTTAGTTCAATTCTGTCTCATCATTTTATGTAAAAATTTACTTAAAACATTGGCTCAAGTGAATATGTAGAAATGAGATAACTCAGTCTGTTTTAATAAAAGTACTTCAAGGTACAGATAACTTGCTTTTGTTGTATGGAAGGTGTTATACTCTTACATAATGTATTACCCAACAGCAATAAACAGATTCTTTAGTTTGGCTGAGTGATTCATAATAATTATGTTACAACTTACTGCTTTCAACAGGATCATTTTTTAACACTGAACTTCTTTTGAAAACATCGAATGCTCTTTCATAATTTCAACATTTAGGAAAACAGTTTAATGCTCTTATTTTGTTACTTCCAAGTTGTTTTCTGACTTTTGGCGTGCAGATCTTCAGTACTTTCCACAAAGTTTCCATTAAATTAGGTAAAAATTTCTTGAAGGACTGGCATTTTAAAAAAGAAAGGACCTTCCAGTTTCTAATAATTGTTATTATTTGTTTCCTTAATTTACTGAAGAAAAGGGTCATTTCTCACTTAACAATGAGTATTGGGCCCCCAGAAAAAGGAAATCTGTAAGGGACCCTGGTAGTGAGTCAGTTAATTAGTCTTCTTCATCCAGTTGGAACCTAACAGGTGCTTTGTGGAAGGAAGATGAGACAGTTTGCTCCTGTAAAGATCAGAGCCTAAGAAACCCTAGAGGGCAGTTCTATAGCATCACTGTGAGTCAGAACAGATTCAGCAGTAGGGGTATTTATGGCAAAAGTAGACATACCTATTCCCATTTAGCAGTTATTAACAATCTAGACTTTCATATGTTAGTAAGTACCAGCTACATTACAAAGTACGAGTAGATCTTTATAGATCTAGTTGGTGTTCTGAAGCTCTGCAGAAGCAGTTTTGTTTCCTAGCAGATCTGAACAATAAAGTTTGCAAGTTTTTATAATAGCTGAAGTAAAAAAAATAAAAATAAAATCGCTAACTACTAATGTGCACCTGAGACAGGCCATGGTCTTTGCAATTACTCACTATGCATCAGAGAGCTGGACTATGACTAGGTAGGATAGAAGGAGAATTGATGTTTTTGAGCTGTGGTGCTGGAGAAGAGTATTGCATAAACCATGGACTGCTAAGAGAATAAACAGGTTCATCCTAGAGAGGGTGAAGCCAAGCTGCTCCTTGGAGGCAAGGATTCTGAAGCTCGTCTGACATACTTTGGACATGTTGCAAGGAGGGACCAATCCTTGGGGAAGGATGTCATGGTCAGGAGGGTGGAGGGACAGCACAGGAGAGGAAGACTCTCTATAGGGTGGATTGATTCAGTGACTGGGGGTAATCAGGGTGAATGTGTCGGAGACAGTGAGACTGGCATAGCATAGAGCAGGGTTGAGGACTGTTGTACATAGGATTGCTTTAAGTCGCAGGCAACTCGATGGCACATAACAACAACAACACTACTAAAACTTGGAACCAACCCATAGCTGACTCTGCAACAGGTTTTCAGAGGCATATCTTTCTGCCGCGGAGCAACTGGTGTTCTCAAACCATTTGACTCTGTGATTGCAGTAGAGCCTTTTACCACTAGGCCACCAGTGCTCTAGTAGATAAGAATTTTGAGCATAAATTATAATTATCACTGACTTTTCACTAAAAAAAAAAAGAAGCCAGAAGATAATACTGAAATAAAAAATCCTGAATTCTGTATTAATTAAAAATTATTCCTCGAGAATAAATGTATGCAATCTTTGTCAAGAAAAGAGATTATTTTGTAGTTGGTTATTGATTTGGCACTTAAATCTTGAAATACCAAGGACCACCAAGAAAACAAATAGGTCTTTCTTGAAGAGGGTTTCTCTTTGGAGGCTAGGATTTTGAAACTCTGTCTCACATACTTTGGGTACCAATCCTTGGAGACCAATCCTTGGAGAATGACATCATGCTTGGAAGAATGGAGGGACGGAGCAGGAGAGGAAGACACTGGAGGAGATGGATTGATACAGTGACTGGGGCAATGGGGTTGGTGTGTCGGAATTAGTGAGACTGGCTCAGGGTAGGGCTGGCTTCAGACCAGCTGTACAAAGGGTCACTGTGGGTCCCAGGTGACTAGATGGCACATAACAGCAACAACAGTTAAAATCTAGGCTCTTAATACCCAATCCTTATACTATATATTTTATAATGTTCATTTACTTTTAAAATATAAAGGTATATTCAGCTGTTGTTGTTGTTGTTGTTATGTGCCGTCGAGTCGCCTGTGACTCATAGCGACCCTATGGACAACAGCCCTAAACTCCGCTCTGTCCTGTGCCAATCGCATTGTCTCTGACACTCCCATCCCAATTATCCCAGTCACTGAATCAATCCACCTCATAGAGGGCCTTCCTCTCCTGCACTGTCCCTCCACCCTCCCAAGCATGATGTCCCTCTCCAAGGACCGGTCTCTCCTCACAACATGTCCAAAGTATGTTAGACGGAGCCTCAGAATCCTTGCCTCCAAGGAGCCACCCGGTTTAACCCTTTCCAGGACAAATCTGTTTGTTTTCCTAGCAGTCCATGGTATTCTCAATACTCTTCTCCAGCACCACAGCTCAAAGGCATCAATTCTCCTTCTATCCTCCTTGGTCATTGCCCAACTCTCTGATGCATAACAGGTGATTGCGAAGACCATGGCCTGTATCAGACGCACCTTAGTCTCCAGAGAGACACCACTGCTCTTCAGCTACATAAATTATTTCCAAGATAAAAATTAAAATAATCTTGCAGTAACAGTGAGACAATTTTCAAGTTTCCTCACCTTATAACATGTTAAGGAGAAGATTAGGCTAAGTCTACTAAAGAACAGGTAAATTAGATATGAAATGTACACCATTATATCTTGAATCAAAAGAAATGTAGGTCCTTGTGTTATGGTTAAAACATCTTTGAAAAAGATCCTATGTCCAAGGTTTTCATAATAAAATAATATCTATTTTCTGCTTTATCTTTTTGGCTCCCACTGAAGAAGAGAGAAAAAAGTAGGATTGAGAAAAATTGTACATAAAACAATTATTGCACTTACTAATATATTAACTTCTTGAATTACCTATAACAACATGTTGCTTCAGAATAACTTTTTGTTCTTTTATTGTTGCTGCTGCTGTTAGGTGCTATCAAGTCGAGTACAACTTGTAGCAAACCTATGAACAAAAGATCTATCGTGTGCCTGTTCTATCCTGTGTCATATGCACCCTTTTTGACACACTAGAGCCCATTGTAGCAGTCACCATGTTAATCTGCCTGGTTGAAGATCTTCCTCTTCTTAGCCAACTGTCCACCCTGTCAAGTCTCATATCCCTCTCCAAGGAATAGCTCCTCCCAGCAACGTGCCTGAAGTATGTGAGGAGAAGCCTCATTATTCTTGTCTCCAGAGAGCCCTCCAACTGCACCCTTTCCAAGACATATTTGTTCTTCTGGCCATCCATGGGATGATCATCACTCTTCTCTAACATCACAGCACAAAGGCATCAATTCTTCTTCTGTCGCTCTTATTTATGGTCTAGCTCTCAGATGCATAGCAAGTGATAGGAACGACCATAGCCTGAATCTTTTTATAGCTTCTTTACAGAGTAAGATTGAAAACTTGGACCATTGAGGCCTTTCCCCCCTTCTGTGAATATTTGAAACCTTTATATATGACTAAGGAAAAGTAGTTACTCTGTAAGTGGTTCTTGAATGAGTAGATGGCCCAATGCTAACGTCACAGTACCAAAGCAAGCACTGTGCTAGACTGGGACCTCTGGGTGGTATAGTCTGCAATGAGTTGTGTTGCTAACCCAAGGCTGAACATGTCTCTGGTGGTTGGAATCCACCTGCTGCTTAGAGGAAAGACACACAGTCTCATGTTACAATTTATAGCCTCAGAAATCGAATAGAGGGTTGCTCTGAGTCAAAGTTGACCCAAAGGCAGTGAGTTTTAAATTTTTGACGTTGAAGGGACTGAGTCTTGTTGGAATTAGGGTTAATTAACTTCAAATCTTCAGAAGTTTAAACCTGTCAGTGACTGTGCAGGAGGAGAACAGCTGGCAGTACTATCCAGTAAAGCTTTCAGCCTAGGAAACTCTCCAGGACACTTTTACTCTGCCATAGTAGGTTACTTTGAGCTAGATTTGACTCCACAATACACAGCAACAGATGGACAGGGCAGAAACATCAGAGCATACAACAGTGTTACTTTTAGTATTTTTTAGGCTGATGGAACTGTCCTAATCAAAACCCTTTTTAAATTGACTGTGTACAAATCTGACCTTCACTGCCTGCCCAGCTTTCCCCCCAATTTTTCCTTTCACATTCAATATTTTTCTCATGGAACTCATCCCATTTCTTCCTTTCACATTGTTCAATATAATATCCAATATTTCGACTAAAAACTCGAAGGTTTTTTCCCCTCAGTTCATTCAGCTTGAGAAATGCTGAGTGTGTTTATCAAAAGATAGAAGGAATACACAGAATCACTGTACCCAAAATAACTGGTCAGTACTGAATCATTTAGGAAAGAGCATATGATCAAGAACCAGTGGTGTTGGAGAATAAATCTGTGTTGCATTGGTAACAGTCGTATAAAAAAATGAAACTCTTCAGGCTCATAAGGACAAAGACTGCATAAGACCATTATTGTAAAAACAGAAGGATAACCAATATGGTGTGTATTGCTATCCACAGAGGCAAGGGGAGAGGGAAAGAGGCTGAGGGTGAGCAGTGGGGGTAATCATGGATCATAGTGTTTAGCAGGTGGAGGGAGAGGGCAAAGATCTTAGGAAAAAGATACAGTGGGGACCTGAAAAGACAGGGTAATAATATACATAGGTCAAGGGTGGTCAATTATAGAAGATACAACATGTGGGCATAATCATAATGTGACTGGGGGGGGAAACTCCATAAAAATAATTAAAAAAAGACTCCATAAATTGAAGGAACATCAATTGAGGGATTTCAAGAAATGGATGCATCCCTGGACATGTTTACTTCTCTACGACTAAAAGAAGGGGAAAAATAAATACAGCTAGCTGGCCAACTTACTAGAAATTCACTCTATATGTGACCCTGTCAGAAAGGTTATTCAACAGAATGTGGAAATTATCAAACAATATAATAAATAACACATTCACATTCTGATGATTACTCAGAAATGCCTAGAGTAGTACATCAATAGGAAACTGCTACAAATTCAAGTTGCATTCATAAAGGAATATATAATGAAGAATTTCACTGCTCACATAAGACAGATCTTAGATAAAAGACAAGAATACCTTCAGAAACATGTTTACTTGTGTTTTATTGACTATCCAAAGATGTTCAACTGTATAAATCCTAATAAAGTATAGATAACATTGAAAAGAATGGGAACTCCAGAACACTTAATTATATTCCTGTGGAAGCTGTGTCTCAGAAAGGCAATCATTCAAACAGAGGAGTCTCCGCATGGTTTAAAATCAGGAAAGTGCATCAGAGTTTCACCATACCTATTCAATCTCTTTGCTAAGCAACTTGACAGCACCTAAAAACTACCTCTCACCCTCCCTCCTTTTCTTTACCTTATTTTGTTCTTCTCCCTCTCTCCTGTTCCCTTCCTTCATTACCTCCCCTAACTCCTTTCCTTTTTCATGGTTTGGTATTTTGTTATTGTTTGATGCCATTGAATCAACTTTGACTCATAGTGATCCTATGTGCAACAATATCAAACCTTGTTCCTTCCTCACAATCACCACTATGCTTAAGCTCGTTATAGCAATCAGTCATTGAGAGCCTTCCTCTTCTTCTCCGACCCTTTAGTTTTCTATGCATGATATTCTTTCCATGAACTGGTCTCTTCTAATAACCTGTAAAGGGAGCTCTGGTGGCCTAGTGGTAAAAAGCTGCAATGCAATCTGAAGGCACATGGTTTGAATCCATCAGTTGCTCCATGAAAGAAAGACGGACCATCTTCTGTGTAATTAACTGCCTGGTGGAGGATCAAGTACGGATTGGCTCAGACTCAATGGTACACAATAATAGCAACAATAGTCTGCACAGAAGTGTCTTGGAGATAGCGCAGCCAGAGTGCTCCTTGGAGGCAAAGATAATGAACCTTTACCTCTCATACTTTGGACATATTTGTTGGCAAGTATATTCCTTGGAAAGGGACATCATGCTTGAAATGATGAAGTGTCAGTGAAAGAGAGAAAGATCTCCAATGAGGTGAATTGACCCAGTGACTATAGCAATGAACTCAAGCGTGTCAGAGATGATGTGGAGGCACTGGATGGTTCAAGTCTATTGTTCATAGGGTCACTATGAGTCATACATCATAAAAAAGCATCTAACAACAATAGCCTGCACAGAGTATGTGAGAAGAAGTCTCACCATCCTTGCCTTTAAGGAACACTCTGTATGTGATTTTTCTAAAACAGAATTACTTTTTGGTAATTGCTTTTTGTTCTATGGGATATTAATTATCTTTGCCAACACTAATTGAAAGACATTGATTATTATTTGATCTTCCTTGTTCATTGTCCAACATTCACATGTAAATAAAGCAATTGAAAATATGGCTTTGTGAGGCACATCTTACTCTTAAAGTGACATCCTTATTCTTTAAAACTTTAACGAATTCCCTAACAAAGGATTTACCCAGTGATTTCTTGACTGCAGCTCCCATGAATGTTGACTATCTGCGTAATATAAAATCCTTGACAATTTCAATCTTTTCTAAATATATCATAATGTTACTATTCTTGCATTAGTGAAGAGTTTTGTTTTCATGCTGTTGAGATGTGATCCTAAACGAAAGCTGTAGTCTTTAATCTTCTTCAGTAAATTCAAGTTTTCATGGTTTTAAGCCATCAAGTTTTGTCATATACATAATTCAGGTTGTTTTACGTTTTCCTCCAATTCTGAGGTCACATTCTTCTTCTTTTTTTTATTTTTATTTTTTTTTGTGGGTGTGTGTGTACCGTCAAATCAGATCTGACTGGTACAGGAGGAGATTGTCCCTCCTTCCCCGGCAGAGCATCTGGTGGATTCGAACCGTGCGCCTCTGGGATCGCAGTTCAACTTCTTGCCACTAGGCCACCAGAGCTCCACGATCACATTCTTCTTAATATAACCCAGCTGCTCTTATAATTTTCTCAGCAGACAGACTGAAGAGGTATAATGAAAGGAAATAACTGTGAAGCACACTTTCCCTGAGTCTAAACCATGCAATATCCTCTTGTTTTGTTGAACTTGATGGTTTTACACGAGCAAAGTGAAGTGCTCTAAAATTCTCATTCCCTTCAATGCTATTCATAATTGATTATTATTTATTAAACAATACATATATCTATGGATTTTATCTTTCAATATGACTATTCTTGCCCTTATTTGATGTTGCTATGCAGATGAATAGGACTATCCACATGAGGCCTGTTGGTCTATTCACAATGTAATTGTCTATTTACTCTTCCCCAAGGAGATTGGCCAGTCTCAACAGTCTACAAGGGGATGAACTAGTCTTGCTAATAAAGTAAAGAGCTCTAGCCACAGACACAGAAACCTCCCATCAGAAAAGGAAGGAATCCTCCCCAGTCATGTAACAGAGACCTCTTTCAACCTAGTAAAATGTAGCATAAATTTCTGGATGGCAGTTGAAGCAATCATGGCTGAACTGGAGAATTGATATTGAGATGAGATCAGACCTTGGAGGGAGGAGCGGAGCCAATATTGAGAACTGTGTTGGACAATTGTGTGGGAAGCCAATATTGGCAGGACTGAGTACTTGGGAAAGCAGTGAGGCTCAAAACTGAGGTAACTGTGTACACATTTTGGTAGCTGTCCTGACTCTATTCTGTGGTTATTATTCTGAATTAAATACTTCTGACTTCCCCAACACGGTTCTATTTTGTCTGTGAGCTATAACATCAGATTTTGGACCTAGAAAAGCAGTAAAATTGATGTTGAGATAAGTAGAAAGAGTTATGGAAACATCGGGGAACATGTCTGACCTCATGGGATTTGGTTTTGTGTAATTGATGCTGTGAATGGGGATGGTTCCTCCCTCTAAGGCTGATAAAAGTCAGTATGGTGCTACCCATATGGCCCTTACTCGTTTTTTACAATAACTTCCTGATACTCTGTGCTTTCAGCAAACATTTTTTTTTATAGCAGCAGTGATATACCTTGTTCCACAGCCTCATCTGAATCTGGTTGGAATTTCTTGTAGTTTCTTGTCTTTGAATTCTGTGCTTCAGCCATTTTAGAATACTCTTTTTCAAGATTTTATTAGTGTGATGTTAATAATATTGTTCAACATTTTTTACTTTCTTTGAGAAGTTCCTTTTTTTTGGGAATGGGAATAAATATGATTTTGTCTCAGTTGCTTGGTCAGGTACTATCCTCAAAATTTCTCTCAATATGACTGAGCAGTGTAAGGTCAATCTGTTTACTGAAGTTATTATTATCAGTTATTATTGCATTAATTATTAGGGTCTTATTTTTGACAGTGTCTTTAGTGTAGTTTGCACTTCCTCTTTTAGTAGCAATGGTTCTTGACCGTATACTACTACTTGAAATGGCTAAGTGTTGACGAATTGGTTTTGGTACAATGACTATCTATTGCTTGCCTTCTCTTGATGCCCTTGCATTAGTGAGCACTTTATCCATAGAATCCTTCAGTATTGCAACTTGAAGCTTGAATTTGTTCTTCAATTCTTTCAGCTTGCAAAATATCAAACATGTTCTTCCTTTTCTGTTTTCTAACTCCAGGGATTTACACATTTCATTTTAACATTTTGCTTTGTATTCTCCACTGTAATTTGAAATCTGTTCAGCTCCCTAATTTCACCATTTCTTTATTTTGTTTTAGCTTTTCTACATTAAATAGCTAGCTTTAGAGTCTCTTTTGACATCTCTTTTGGTCTTATGTTGTTACAGTATTTTAACTTTGGTTTCATTTTGACTAAAATTGTTCTGATAATCAATAATAAATGTATTAATTAAAGTGGTGAGTTCTGCTTGTTTGTTAAACCACATTATTTTAATGTCTTAATCTTATTTACTTGTTAATAAAATGACTTTTAAGATATTTTAATTTAAAAACAAATACCTTCATTGCTGACTCATAGCTGATCCTTTAGTGAGCTTTCAAACGCTTTTAATCAGAAAGGAGAAGATAGCCCATCTTTCACCTACAGAGATGGTGACGGATTAGAATTCTCAGAGCAGTGTCACCTTTGTGTTGTCTTTGTAACTCGTAATAAAGCATAATGTCTACTTTTATTTAAAATAAGTTTTACTAATTTTAAATGTCACTTTTGAATATTTAATAAAAATAGTTGTTTAAAATTACTTCATTGAAATTATGAAGGCTTCCAAAGTAATTTCATGTTGTTGTTGTTATTGTTATGTGCCGTCGAGTCGTTTGCGACTCAGCGACCCTATGTACAACAGCCCTAAACCGTGCTCTATCCTGTGCCAATCGCATTGTCTCTTACATACCCATCCCGATTACCCCAGTCACTGAATCAATCCACCTCATATAGGGTCTTCCCCTCCTGCGCTGTCCCTCTACTCTACCTAGCATGATGTCCCTCTCCAAAGACCTGTCTCTCCTTGTAACATGTCCAAAGTATGTCAGACAAAGCCCCAGAATCTTTGCCTCCAAGGAGTAGCCTGGTTTA
>NW_006399757.1:9803862-9821741 GCF_000299155.1 Elephantulus edwardii | reverse complement strand
CTTCACCATCCATCCTGATTCTGCCAATTGGCCCAGTGGTGAGAATCTTTGTCTTCTTGACATTGAGCCTCAATCCATATTGGAGGCTGCAGTCCTTGACACTCTGCAGCAAGCGCTTCAGGTCCTCTTCAGTTTCAGCAAGCAGGGTTGTGTCATCCACATAACCCAGGTTGTTGATAAATCGTCCACCAATCTTGACCCCCCATTTCTCCTCATAGAGCCCAGCCTCCCGGATAATCTGTTCTGGTTTTGCCTTAGCACGATTAAATGTTCTGGGATTCCCATTTTTCTCAGAGTCAGTCACAGTTTGTTATGATTCACGTAGTCAAATGCCTTTACATAATTATATTTTATATTTTAGTAAGATATAAACTTACTAAGTAAAATACAACTTACTAAAATATTTAGAAAGTTGATTATTCCTCTGGAAAAGGAAGAGTTTTTAGAAAGCTACAGAAATAATTCTTTATTTTTTTCACTGGTACCTGAATGGAAATGGTACCAGAATTTCTTGGGCTTCCAGTCAGTTCAATATCTGCCTATTAAGCTTTAAAATTTGTCTAGCTGCATTCAACTATGAAAATGACAAAGTTCCACTAAATATTGCCAAATATTATTCAGTATTTCATAACCTTAGAAATCAATAGCTATTCATATTGAAATCCAGGAAACAAAATATCCCAGATCTAGGCAGAAATCAGAATCAAATGTATTGAACTTTCTGGGTAAGTGCAAGTAGGTCAATATCAACTTGTATATTGATATCTGGCTAGGCTTAGGTGTTTTTTAAGGTCAAACACTTTACGATTAGACATGATGATTCCTAATAACAACAATAGCAACAATGATGTGCAGAACTCAGGAAAAATTAAAGAGATTTTGTAAGGATTCTGAGACTACCCTCTCTCATATCATACTGTTAGTAGTGGGGCTAAAAATAACAAAGGTAATGAAAATAATTCAAAACTATCTTTTACTTTGTCCCTATTTATTAGGATTGGAAAATGCAGAGAAATTAAAGAAGAAAATAAAAACCATCATTACCACTGTTAGTGTACCCAAATGTAATCACTGTTAATATTTTGATGGATGTTTTCATCCTGTCTGTCTTTATGTCTTGATCTGTACACACACTGTGTTATGATGAAAAAAAGAATGACAGAAAACAAAACTGCTTAGTAAGATACCTACTTTTAGGATATAATGTCACTTTTAAAAAAATTAATTATAATGAAAGTCTATAGAGACTTTGGATTTCCATTCACTTATTGTTTCACACTTCCCCCCCCCCACACCCCGGTTTGCTTTACTCTTTGAAAAATAAAAAACAACAACAACAACAACAAAAAAAAAAACCCAAAACTTCTTTCATTCCACTTATGCAGCTTTCATTCTGGGCTCTTGTCATGACAATAATACCTAATCATATATCCCTTTTAAACAGTTCTCTCCCTCATCTGTTTCAATGCAGTATACATTATTTAACTCCTCTTTTCTTAGTGTTCCCCCCACCATGATGTCAGTCCTGCTTTACAACAATGGCAATATGCAGTATTTATCCTTTTGCTGCTGAGATATTTCACTCAGCATAATGTCCTCCAGGGTCACTCATTTTGTATAATATTTCATGTGTTCCTTGTTTTTCAATGCAGCCTAGTATTTAATTGTGTGAATATACCATAGCTTCTCTATCGATTCATTTATTGATGGCACTTAGGTTGTTTCCAACTCTTTGCTGTTGTGAATAAAGCTGTGATAAACCTGAGTGTGTATATATCTTCTTGGGTGGTGGTTATGGTTAGGGTATATTCCCAGTAGTGGAATTGCTGGGTCAAATGGTCTATCTATTGTTAACTTTTTTGAGAAAGCATCATATTGTCTTCCATAGTGGTTGCACCATTTTACACTCTCACCAACAGTGAATAAGCATTCCCGTTTCTCCACAACCTCACAAGCATTTTTTTTGTTTGCTATTCTGTTAAATTTTGCTATTCTTACTGCAGTGAGATGATATCTCATAGTTGTTTTGATTTGCATCTCTCTTAGAGCTAAGGATTTTGAACATTTCTTCATCTGTTTATTTGCCATTTAAATGTCTTCTTTGGTGAAGTATCTGTTCATATCCTGTGCCCATTTTGTAACCAGGTTGTTTACTTTTATCTTCTTGTGGTGCGTGAGTATTTTCTAAATTCTAGATATAAGTCCCTTAACAGACATGTCATTACCAAATATTCCTTCTCAGTCTGTGGCTTCCCTTTTTTACCCTGTTGAAGTTTTTGGATGTGCATAGGGATTTGATTCTTGGAAAATCCCATTCATCTATTTTATCCTATCCTGGTTGTAGGTTTTCCAGGATCCTTGGAAGACTGTTTATGTTGTGGATTAGGACTTAGAGTTTTTCCAAGCTTTTCTCTAATGAAGTATATAATCCTTGGTTTTGGTCCAAGGTCCCAGATCCACGCTGAGTTGGTTTTTGTGTATGAGGTGAAGTGTGGATCTTGCTTGAGTTTTCTGCAGATAGTTTTCTAATTTTGCCAACACCATTTTTTAAAAAGGCAGTCATTTCCCCACTTAATTTAATTCATCTCCTTGTCAAAAATCAATTGAACATAGGTAGATGGGCTGTTTTCTGAATTCTCAATTCTATTCCACTGATCTATGTGTCTGTCATTGTACCAGTACCATGCTATCTTCACCACAACAGTGTAGTTGGATTTGAAATAGGGGAGTGAGTTGCCTCCTACCTTGTTTCTCTCTTTAAGAAGTGCTTTGCTTATTTGGGGCCTCGTTATTTAAATTGGAGACTGCCATTTTTATCTCATTAAAGAATGGAATTGATGTTTGTATTGGGATTGCATTAAGTGTGTAAATTGCCTTTGGTAGTATTGTCATTTTCACAATATTGAGTCTTCCTATATATGAGCAAGGTATATTCTTCCATTTCTCCAGGTCTCTTTTTGTTTCTTGTAGTGATGTTTTGTAATTTTCTTTAAATAGATCCTTTGTTTTTCTAGTTAGACTTACTCCCAGATATTTAATCTTGTGATTGGCCATTGTGAAGAGTATTGTTTTTCTTAGCTCCAGTTCTGTATTCTCTTTGTCATTGTAGCAAAATCCAATTGATTTTTGTATGTTGATCTTGTATATTGCCATTTTGCTGAATTGGTCAACTATGTCCAGTAGTTTTCTTGCTGAGTCTTTAGGGTTTTCTAAGCATACTGTCATATCATTTGCTTATAGAGATCATTTTACCTCTTCTTTGCCAATTTGGATACCTCTTTTCCCCCTTCTCTTGTCTTATTGTTATCACTAAAACATCCAATACAAAATAAATAGAAGAGGTTATAGTGGTCACCCTTGTCTAGTTCCTGTTCTCAAAGGGAATACCTTTAATCGCTTTCCATGCAGAACAATGTTGGCTGTAGGGTTTACATATATACTTTTTACAATGTTGAGGAAGTTCCCCTCAAAACCTTTTCTTCTGAATATTTTAATCAGGAAAGGGTGTTGGATTTTTTCAAAGGTCTTTTCTGCCTTAATTGATAGGATCTTGTAGTTCTTGTTCTTTGTTTTGTTAATGTGATGAATTACACTGTTTTTCTTATGTTGAACCATTCTTGCATATCTGTTATGAATCCCATGGTGAATCCCATTGGTCATGGTGAATTATTTTTTTAAATTTTTTAAAAAAATGTATCATTGGATTCTATTGGCCAGGCTCTTATTCAGGGTTTTTTGCATCTATATTCATGAGAGATATTAGCCTATAGTTTCTATTTAGGTGGTGTTTTACCTGGATTTGTTATCAAGGAAATGTTTGCTTCCTAGAATGAGTCTGGGAGAATTCCATCTTCCCCTATTTTATGAAATAGTTTATGTAAAATTGGTGACACTTCTTATTTGAATGTTTGATAAAATTCGCTTGTAAAACTGTCTGGTCTAGGGCTTTTTTTTCTTCTTTTTTTTGGCTGGAAGTTGTTTTTATTAAATTTTCAATTTCTTCTTTTGGAATAAGTTTGTTCAGGTGTTCAATTTTGGTTTGTGTCAGTTTAGGTTGGTTGTGAATTTCTAAGTATTTGTCCATTTCCTCTAGGTTTTAATATTTGCTTGAGTATAGTTTTTCATAATACTCCAATGTTATGCTTTTTATTTTAGTTGGTTCTGTTGTGACATTGCCCGTTTCATCTTTTATTCAGATTATCTGTATCTTTTCCTTTGTTAGTTTTGCTAGTGTTTGTCAATTTTATTGACCTTTTTGAAGAACCAGCTTCTAGTTTTGTTGATGGTTTAAATTGCTTTTGTGTTTTCTATTTCCTTTATTTCTGCTCTGATTTTTATAATTTCAGTTTTTTAGAGGGTGTCGAGTTTTCACGCCGTTCTGTTTCAATTTGTTGAAGATGTTATGTTAAAAAGTCAATGGTCCTCACCTAGTTCATCAAGATCAACTATTTGTCAGGAATTTGGAATAAAGCTCTACCTAACTTGTAATAAAGTATGTGTTTATACATGCTGCAAAAAAAAAAAAAAAAAGTCAATGGTCGTGCCCCCAACAGAACCATCCAGACAACGGAACACCCCCAACGGAACCATCCAGACAACGGAACACCCTGCGTTGCCTGGTGCTGAGGGTTTCAGTTAGACCCACATCCAGGAGACTTGGTCCGCTAATCCCGCCCAGGAACAAGGCACGCTGTGCTCAAGCGTTCCTAGCAGCGGTCTCTGGAAGTCTAACTCGAAGAGGCCAGAAGCTGGGACACTGAGAAGTCGCTTAGCTGTACTATGAAGTCAGGGAGGATCACACTCTCCAAAGCTCTCTGGCTGCCCATGCTAGTCCTGGCTGTGCTCGTTGTTGAAAGCTCTCTCCCTGAGGACTTAATTTTTCACCCAGAGTGGGGTTTTGAGTCATTCGAAATAACTATCCCCAAGAAACTGAGTTTCAGGGCACAACAGAAGAGTGTGACCGGGCATGAGTCCTACCTCCTGAAGTTAAAAGGCAAGAATCACGTCCTCCACTTGCGGCCCAAAAGGTTTTTGTTGCCCCGACATCTGCAGGTTTTCTCCTTCACAGAACAGGGGGAGCTTCTAGAGGATCACCCTTATATACCCAACGTCTGCAACTATATGGGTTCCGTGCAAGAGTCTCGGGAATCTGAAGCCACTGTGAGTACGTGCATGGGGGGTCTGCGAGGCATCCTGAAAATTGATGAGGAACTCTACCAAATCGAGCCCTTCAAGGACTCTCCCAGGTTTGAGCATGCTGTGTATGTCCTGAATAAAGAACATTTGAACAACTGGTCTTGTGCCTTCACTAATACTGAAAAAGCAGTGCAAATGACCCAGAATGAGGAAATCACAAGGCTGAGGGAAGTTTATGACACGTCCATGCACCCCAAGTATTTGGAATTGTATCTTTTATTTTGTCATGAGAGATACGTGTTTGTAAAAAGTAATGTAACTCAAGTCATAAGTGATGCCATTATTGTGACTTCAATTATAGACACCTATTATCAAGACCTTGATTTGAGGGTAAATTTACAAGCCCTTGAAATATGGACTGACAAGCTGAAAGTTAGATCCTATCTAAAATATATATCTGCAGTTCTGGTTGATCTTATAATATACAGAGTAGAGGTCATAAATAAACGTAATAACGCTGATTGGGCACATTTGTATTTGCTAAGGACATATGAGGATGCTTATGGGGGATCATGGGGAGGATTTTGTATGCGAACTCATTCTGCATCAATAAGTTCATTTCCAAGCATGAATATCATTGAACCTGGAACTTGGACTACTCATGAAATAGGCCATAGTATTATCATTCACCATGATGAAGACTACTGCTACTGTAAGGGTAAAACCAGTTGCATAATGGGCACTGGACGTACTGGATGGAGCAATTGTAGTTTTGTCCATTATTTCTGAGCCATAAATGAAGGGTTAACTTGCCTAAATAATATCCCAGAAACAAGTTATAGCGTGGAGACTTGTGGGAATGGCATTGTGGAAGACACATAAGTGATACAACCTGAACTGTTGCAGGCTACCATCTTGGCATGAGAGCTCTGGGAATACCTGATCTAGGTACAATAAATTATGGTACCTTCTGTGGGAAGAACCAGATATGTTTCAACAAAAGCTGTGTTGATGTCTCAATTTTGCAGTATGATTGTTTGCCTGAGAAGTGCAACAATCGAGGCATTTGCAACAACAAAAAGAACTGCCATTGTATGTATGGCTGGGCCCCTCCATTCTGTGAGGAGGAAGGGTATGGAGGAAGCATTAATAGTGGACCTCCAGGACCCCTAGTTGAAGAGGTGCCTGCAACAGTTCAGGTTGTATCACTTATGTTATTGCGTCTTATTTTCTTATTCATCTCAGTGTTTGCTGTATTTTTAGTGGGACAGAAACACAAAGTAGACGAAAAAGAAGAGCCAAATATGCCTGAAGATGAAACATTCAAGGTCACAGATGACACGAAACCAATGCTGTAATCAAGTGCCTCGCAGCCACTAGTACTTTACTGAGCAAGCCTATCACATTCAAACAGCTTTTTAATCTTCTCTAATTAAAAAAAAATTCCTTTCCCAAAAAGTTTTGTTAACAATTAAATGATATTCTTCTTTGGAAAAAAAAAAGTCAGTGGTCATTTTTTTCCTGCCTTTTGATATGTTTGTTTAGTGCTATAAATTATAGATTACTGCTGATAAATTGATTACTCTGATTATTGCTTTGGCTGTTCCCCAGAGATTTTTGGTAAGTGGTAGTTATATTGTCATTTGTTTCAAGAAACTTTTTAATTTCATTTTTTAGTTCTTCTAGTACCCAGTCATGTTCAAGCAAGGTGTTGTTCAGCTTCCAAATGTATGATGTTTTTTCTCCTTTATCCTTTTGTTTTTAATTGCTAATTTTGTAGCATTGTGATCTGAGAAGATGCTTTGTATTATTCCTGTGTTTTTTAATTTATTCATGCTTGCCTTGTGATCTATTTTGGAGAACGTTCCATGCACGTTGGAGAAGAAGGTAAACAGTGCCCTTTTTCTTTCTTTCTTTTTTTTTTTTGCATTAGCCTATAAATATCTATGAGAATGAGTTGGTTTATTGTGTGGTTTAATTCTTCAGTATCTTTACTGAGTTTCTTTCTAGTAGTTCTATCTTTTTGAGAGTAGTGTATTGAAGTCTCCAAGTACTATAGTAGTGTTGTCTATTTCCTTTTTCAGTTTTGTAATATTTGTTTTTTTTTATATTTTGCAGGTCTTTCATTTGGTGCATAGATAATTATTATTATGTCCTCTTGTTCTAATGACCCTTTAAGCATTATGTAGTGACCTTCCTTGTCCTTTGTGATGGTTTTTGCACTGAAATTTATTTTATCAGAGATTAATATCGCTACTCCTGCTTTTTTCTGGTTACCATTTGCTTGATATATTTTTTCCCATCCTTTTATTTTTAGTCTTTCTTTATGTTCATTTTTCAGATATGTCTCTTGTAGGCAACATATTGATGGATTGTTTTTTAATCTAATCTGCTACTCATTTTCTCTTCAGTGGTGCATTTAAACTATTCACATTCGTGTGATTATTGAGAGGAAAGGTTTTATTGGTATCATTTTGTTGAGTTCTTTTCTGGCATTGTTGCTAGTCACTTTTGTCCATGCTTCTTTCTATGACACCTCTGTAAAAAGGATTTCTCTCAGTGTTTCCTTCAATCCTGGTCTTGTTTTACAAACTCCCTTAGGTTCTGTTTTTTCTGGAATATCTTGGTCTCTCCTTTATATTTGATGGACAGTTTTGCTGGGTACAGTATTCTTGGTTGAGAGTTGTGTTGTTTGAGTGTTTGATATATGTCCTTCCACTGTCTTCTTGCTCACATGATTCTGATTATGTACATGCTTTTTCTTTTGATGGTGTCACACATATGCTTAGGTTTTCTTCTGTTTCCTTCTTTTATAATTTTGCTTTTTGCTCTAGCAGATCAGTGGTGACAATTCTATCTTCTATTTCACTGGTTCTTTGTTCCATCTCTTCATCTCTCTCCATGTGTCCCTCCATCATGTTCACAGCATCTAAAAACTTGGACCTTATATTTTGGATTGTGGTTTCTGTTTTTTTTTTTTCAGTGCCTCTAATGCCTCATTTGTTTTATCTGCACTGTTTTGGATTCTTTTTTTCAAGCTCCTCCTGATTTTTCCTTCACTGTCCTATAATTCTTCAAATTTGTTTTTCAACCATTGAAAATATTCAATCATTGTTCTTTTAAATTCTATGTCAGGAAGTTCCTTCAGATTTTCTGGCTTCAGGAAATCCATTGCTACTATGTCACATTTTGGGGGTGATATTTTGCTTTGGAATCTATTGCTTCTGTATCACATTTTGGGGGTGATACCTTGTTTTTGGCTTCTGTGAGGAGTGAGGTAGCCTGCTTTTTCTGGAACATTGGTGTGGTAGAGTTTTTCGTGCTTGAGGTGATATCCAGTTCTTGATCTCCAAAATGTTGAGCAGGTACTCGAGTGATGCACTTAGGGTGGGTGAATGCACAGATGCATACATGGGTGGCTGTGGGGGGTAGGGAAGAGACGTGCACACAGATGCACACAGGGAGGGGTATGGTGGAGACCTAAATGGAAAACCAGGAAGCCTTGGTTTTCTCCTCAAGAACTGGGTCTGCCACACCAGTTGAGCTCCAGCTGTCTCAGTCACTCCTGCTAAAGTGATGGGGTCCCACAATTGGTGCGGCTGTGATTCCCCCCTAAATACTTCCCTCAAATACTTGCTGTCCTGGTTGCTCCTGGCTGGTGGGTCCTGCTGATGTTTGCTCCTTCCACGGCTCTAAAATGTTCGCTTTAGTCCACAACAATATTTTGAGAAGCACGTATATATTTGTGCTCCCTTTTTGGCCTGAGGTCTGCAAGGCCGATGGCCTGACAGCAGTTTTCTGCTCAAAGTATCTGAATGATCAAGGAGGAAGCCTGTTGATTCCTTCTGGAAGTGGCTTCTCAAGTTCATCACGGTACCCAGGACCTCCCTGTTGCTTGAGTTAAGGGGTCCCACACAGTCACGCCGGACAGCAGTTTTTTCCCCCCAAAGTGCCTGAATGACCAAGGAGGAAGCCTGTTGCACCCAACAGTGCTGTGTCACTCTCTGCCGTCTCTATAATTTTTCACTTTGTTTTCTTGAACTTCCCTTTGAAAACTTTTGTCCATCCGTTTTATTTCAGCATATCTTCCCTTTGTGTTGGTCTCTCTGTATTATAGAGCAATGTTTTGAGCTTCTTCTTCTTCCAGCCATTTTCGTCTTGTTTTTCTCCCTTATTGTTGGGTGACCATTTACTTTCTTCATTAATCAGATCCACAACTCATTAATGTCCAATAGCTTAACCTATTCTTGAGATAGTTTTGAAATACAGATGAGATAGATTTATAGTCATATTTTGGTTCTTATGGGTCTGTTTTAATTTTCTTCAGTTTGAACTTTCACATAAGTAACTGATCCATTCCACAGTCTGTTCTTGGACTTATTTTAACTGCTGATTTTTTATTTCTTCATTAGCTTTTCTCACAGATGTAGTCAATCTGATTTCTGTGTAGACTATCAAGTGATGTCTATGTGTATAGTCACAATTTAAATTTTTTTTAAAAAGCATTTGAAAAGTATAAATCTTTTCTTATACAAAATCTATCATGCAATCTTCAGGCTAATTTCTGTCACTCAGTCTATATTTTCCAGGTACTAGTCCTTTTTCTTTGCTTCCAACTTTTGCATTCCAGTCACCAATTTTTTTTCCTGTAAAAACTTTTTTTTGAAATTTTTAAATTTTGGAATTTCATTCCTTCATTGTTGCATGTTTCTCCCCCCCCCCCCCGTTCACTTCTCTCCTTGAAAAGCAAAAGAAAAACTCCTTCATTGGTACACAATCCCCCCCGCAAACCCCCAGTCAGCAATTTTTATTAATACTTCTTGATTGCATGTTGGCAAACGTTGGTTGTTTAAAAAAAGGTGCTTCATGTAGTTGTGTGCCATGGAGTCAGAATCAACATATAGCTGACCCCCCAGCAGATTTGTGGAGGGAAGTAAATCACATGGGAGGAGATGTCCTATCCTCAAATTAATCACATACAACTTTAATGAATTATAGTTCTAATAACAGGTCTTCTCTGTATGCATATTGATACTATCCTATCATTCACATCACTGTACTGTAGGATAGATCTTATCATGTTGTTTCGTAGTATGAATGTAACCCTATTATTCTTTAATTTTTCATTTTCTGAAATCATAGGATTGTCTGACTCAGAGTGGCCAATACTAGTCCACCTCAGCTCACCAGGCTGTTAGTTTTTGTGTGCTTCATTTCATTTATTAAAACTTCTAATTTTCTTATGTTTTTTTATTTGTATATGCCATATTCCAATTATTAATGAGTATCTGCTGCTATTTATGTTTATGAAACAAACAGGAACACAGTTGCAGCAGTAGTGGTATCCACACATCTGAAAATGTCAAATCTTCCCCTTGTGCCCTGTGACCACCTCTCACCCCACCCCACCCCACCGTCACCACTCATCAAATTCTCCCCATCCTTCTACCCTCTACCATATTACTCTCCCTCTTATCTTCTCCATATCACCAAGTCCCAGATCTACCTCAGGCCATGTCTATGACATTCTGTTTCTAGAACCAGAAACTCTCAGGGTCTCCCAAATGATGCACTCCTGCTCTGCAATCAGTCTCCCAGGTTAGAGGGGCATCGTCTTTGACTGGGAGTAACCTAGACCCTGACCTGACAAAGATACCAGACAAAGTAGTCTAGGTTCCTTTAAACCTAGTAGAAATTCTGCCTAAGACTGCACTTCCCACCTCTTGACACACCCTCAACATATCTTTCTGAAGGCATGCATATTTGTTTCATGATATTTATGTGCTTGTTTTTCTATGGTTTACTCTTCTGAGTATAGCATTTCTCTGATAATTTTTAATGTGCTGGAGTGACTAGAAGTTGTTCTGTGATGCTGGAAGCTAAACCACTTGTATTTGAGACACCAGAAAGGTCACTCACAGTGGACATGCATCAGTGGCACTTGTAGATGGTGACAGATTAAGAAGCAGGAATGGTCATCTACTTCTGAAATAACAGGTCTTTGAAAACCTTAAGAATAACAAAGGACATGTCCTCAGGAGGACATCATGTTTGACAAAGTAGAGGGTCAACAAAAGAGAAGTGATAACAATGATGAGCTCAAGCACTGCAGCATTTATATGGATGGTGCAGTACTGGGAAGAGTTTAATTCTATTATACATAGAGTCACTATGAGGAAGAAGTGGCTTGAGGGCACTTTGCAACAACAGCTGATAGAGAATAGGATTCATCCACAGTCAATTAGAGGAAGCCATTGTGTACAAAACAGATTTTCCCCCAAAATAATATATAAAGTATTGTTGTTGTTGTTATGGGCCGTCGAGTTGCTTGCGACTCATAGCGACCCTATGTACAACAGCCCTAAACTCTGCTCTGTCCTGTGCCAATCACACTGTCTCTGACACTCCCATCCCAATTATCCCAGTCATTGAATCAATCCACCTCATAGAGGGCCTTCCTCTCCTGCACTGTTCCTCCACCCTCCCAAGCATGATGTAGGGACATCCCTCTCCAAGGACCGGTCTCTCCTCACAACATGTCCAAAGTATGTTAGAAGGAGCCTCAGAATCCTTGCCTCCAAGGAGCCACCCGGTTTCACCCTTTCCAGGACAAATCTGTTTGTTTTCCTAGCAGTCCATGGTATTCTTAATACTCTTCTCCAGCAACATCACTATAAAATTGCTTAGTATTCATGCACAACTCCTGTATTATTCCATTTTCCATATTTTTAGTCTACAAGGAACATATTTAACAATTTTTTTCCCCAGAAATAAGTGGAATAATAAAATGCAGGCAAAATGCAAAAGCTACATATTAGTGATGAGAAAAAAGTGGAGGGTTAACAAATTAACAAAAAAGTTGTAGAATATTCAAGTACAGAGATATAAGAGTTATTTTATAAAAATTTTCCTCAAAACAAATGATAATCAAAAGGTATAATACTAAAACCTCTGGGTTATTCTTAAGGCAGTCCTCGGGGGACAGTTCATAGCAATAGAAACACACATTTAAAAAAGGTATAAAGAAGAAAAATTAATGATCTAACTGAACACCTTCATCATCAAATAGAAAAAGAACAACAATCTAACCCCACAGCCTCTATAAGAAAGAAAATTATAATAACTTGAACTGAAATCAATGAGATAGGAAACAGAAGAACAATTTAAACCATCATCAAATCCAGGAGTTGGTGTTTTAAAAGGGTCAATAAAATTGACAAACCACTGGCAAACTTCAAAAAAAGGCAGGGGGAATCACAGAAGAAACAAATAACTCAATTAAGAAATGATAGAGGTGACATCATAAAAGAACCAGATGAAGTTAAATTTATAATATCAGAATACTATGCAAAGAATGTTATGAATAATCTGATAAATTTGAAAATGTGGAGGAAATGAACAAGTTCCTTGACACTCATGCCCTACCCAGATTGACATGGACAGATATAGAACACTTGAACAGACCTATCACAAAAGAAGGAATTGGGCAGGTCATAAAAATACTCCCCCACAAAAAAAGTCCTGGATCAGATTGCTTCATAGCTGAATTCTACCAAATATTCAGAGAAGATTTATCACCATTTCTACTTAAATTATTTAAAAAAAAATAGAAAAGGAAGGAATACTTCCAGAGACAATCTATGAAGCAAGCATAACCCTAATATCAAAATGAGGCAAAAGATAAGGACCAAAAAAGAAAACTACAGACCAATATCTCTCATGAACATAGATATAAAAACCCTTTACAAAAACCTAGCCAATAGAGTCCAAAAGCAAATTAAAAAATCATCTTGACCAAGCGGGATTTATAGCAGGTGTATAAGGATGGTTTAACATGAGAAAAACAACATAATTCACCATGTTAACAAAGCAAACAACAAGAACCACATGATATGATCCTAGCAATTGCTACAGAAAGACATTTGACAAAAATCCAACGTCTCTTCCTGATAAAGACACTCAGCAAAATTGGAATAGAAGGGAATTTCCTCAACATAGTGAAAACTACACATGCAAAACCAAGAGCCAATATCACTCTCAATGGACAAAGATTGAAAGCATTTTCCTTGAGAACAGGGATGAGACAAGGATGACCACTATTACCACTACTATTAAACATTGTATTGGAAGTACTTTCTAGGGAAATACAACAAGGGAAGGAAATTAAAAGTATCCAGATTGGCAAAGAGATGTTTAGGAGAACAAACAGGTTCGGCTTAGAGAGAGTGAAACCAGGTTGCTCCTTGGAGGCAAGGATTCTGAGGCTTCATCTACCTACTTTGGACATGTTGCAAGTCCTTAGATATGGACTTAGATATGGACCCTATGTACAACAGCCTTAAACTCCGCTCTGTCCTGTGCCAATCGCACTGTCTCTGACACTCCCACCCGATTATCCCAGTCACTGAATCAATCCACCTCATAGAGGGCCTTCCTCTCCTGGGCTGTCCCTCCACCCTCCCAAGCATGATGTCCCTCTCTAAAGACCGGTTTCTCTCCAGTAGCTTTGGCAAAGTTTAACAGGATAGCAAGTAAAACATGCTGGAGAGGATGTGGCGAGTTAGGAACTCTTATAAATTGTTGGTGGGATTGTAAAATGCTACAACCACTCTGGAAAGCAGTTTGATGTTTTCTCAGAAAGTTGAACATAGAAATTCCATATGGCCCAGCTATTCCACTGCTTGAAACATACCCTGAGAAAATGAGAACTGGGGCACAAATGGAGACTTGTATACCAATGTTCATAGGAGCATTATTTGCCATCACAAGAACTTGGAAACAGCCTAAATGTCCAACCACAATTAAATAGATTGAGAAATGATGATGTATTCAACATGATGAAAAACTACACAACATGCAGGAGCAATGATTTTGTAAATTACTACTTTTCTTGGGAGGGACTGTAGAGCATTATGCTAAGTGAACCAACTCAGTCCCATAAGGACAAATATTGTATAAGAACATTATTTTAGAACATGTATGAGGATCCAAATTGGGGGGAGCAGAAGGGTGAGGATGGGCAGGTGGAGGTCGGGTGGTGGTGGTTAATCATAGGGTCACACAATTTGATGGGTGAAAGGAGGGATGAGTAAAGGAAATGGGAAAGATTTGATGAGAAGAACAATGTATACGAACTTTGTAAGTAAATCAGAATAATATAAAATATTTGTTTGGAAAAAAAAGTCTAGTGTGGGGAAGGGGTGGGCAGGCAGAAAAGTGCAACAGTGAATGACTGGAAGTCCTAAGACTCTGTAAACATTCATTAAAATTAATAAAAAAATACAATGTAAAACAAATACTCAAAAGAATAACAATGGTTTTTAGCCTTGACAATAAACATGCTTTCTGACACAGTAAAAAGACATAAAACGGTAGAATATAGTGTCAAATTAATTTTAGTATACTTGTTTTTAATGAAGTTCAGATTTAAAAATATTTTAGGACAATATTACTATATTTATTTTCAAAATATTTTTATGACAGCAGAAACTTCAGATAGAAACTTTTTTCCCTTTTAGTAATTTTTTTAAAGTGTTCTTTTCAATTTCTTTATGCATTTTCTTCAGTAAAAATAGCTTTGTACACTGTCCTAGCCATAGGCATACCATTCTTTAAATCCAACTATTTGGTCTCCTGATTAACATATATTGAAAGAAACTTTAAAACTGTGCTTTTGCTGGTAATGATGTGTCTGTGCTAAAATGTTGTTGTTGTTATGTGCCATCAAGTCACCTGTGACTCATAGAGACCCTATTTACAACAGCTTTGAAGCCTGCCTTGTCCTGAGCCAGGCTCACTGACTCCCACATACCTGTTCCCCATTACCCTAGTTACTGTATCAATCCATCTCATCTGGGGTCTTCCTTTCCTGAGATGTGCTGAAATATTGACATACAATTCTCAGTGTGTTTATTTGTTTTATACCCAACTATAATTATCTACTGTTGTTTTAGCACAAATAGTTTAAGTGGATGACTTTAAGAAAGAGAAATTTCTTTTCTCATAGTTTGAGAGGATAGAAATCTGAGTTCAGAGCTCCAGCTGTAGGGAAAGACTTTCTCTTTTGACTCTGGAAGAAGATTCTTATTTCTTCAGTTTATGCTTCCTGGGTCCTTGGCAATTTCCATGTGTCTGGGCATCTATCTTACAACAATACTGCTTCTAGTTGGTATTTAATTTCTTGAATCTCAGAATAAATTGATTTGATATATATCCTGTCTAATTAACATAACAACCCGCCCCCATTTCTCAGGTATAGAAGCTAAGATTTTTGGGGGGACACAATTATATCCGTAGTGTACATATACTTATGCAAGTGTATGTGTGTATATGTAACTGTTAGTGCATATATGTATCTATATTTATTTGTAATATGTTCTGCACACCTATTTTTGTACAAAGAGCTTTAAGTTTTTATATTTTATATTTTTCCTAAAACTATTAAAATTTATATCGTCTTCTGATATTCACTTACATCTCTATCAATTGAATCAAGTTTTATAAAATTGATTGCCCTTACACATTTTTTTTTTATTTCCTAGTCTCTTTTATGTCTCTTTCAGGTCTTATATATTTCATAGTCTTTTTTTATTTATTTGAGTGAGGGTTTTTTTTTTAAACTAATTGGTTGTTAAAAAGTATACTCTGCTAAAATATGTCTGTGACTCAAGGCCTTTGCTTAGAGTGCCTACTTTGAGCTTCATCACTCATGGAATATTAATGACATACAAAAAAAGTGAAAGAAAGTAATTTTCAGGGTTGTTGTTGCTGTTGTTATGTGCCATCGAGTCACCTGGGAGTCATAGCAACCCTAGGTACAACAGCCATAAAATATGCCCTATCCTGTGCCAATCTCAACATCTCCGACACACTTGCCCCCATTGTTACCCCAGTCACTTTGAAAATTCATGGAACAAGTACAATTCC
Organism: Elephantulus edwardii; assembly: GCF_000299155.1. Lineage (NCBI taxonomy): Eukaryota > Metazoa > Chordata > Mammalia > Macroscelidea > Macroscelididae > Elephantulus > Elephantulus edwardii. Next base: position 9,805,679 of record NW_006399757.1, on the reverse strand, counting down.
AGTTTCTTCTTCTGTTTTGGTCAAATTTTTTTAAGAATGAAAGAATAAATGAAGAATCAGCATCATCATTTTCAAGAGAAAATAGAAGTTGGTTTTGTATGGGAAAAATTATAAGTAAATTAATTTTTTAAAGTTATATCCTTTGCATGTTTTGACTATAGTCATCTTCTTTAAAAATTATATTATCTTCAATTAATTAGAGATATTGACATTGTTCATAGAAATTAAAGGTTAAAATTGTAATGTGTTTCACCTTTGAAAAATAGATGCCATTGAGTCAAGTAAGACTCATAGCAACCCTATAAACAAATGATCTGGACAATATCCTATCCCATGTCACCCTCAAAATCTGGGACACATTCAAGCTCATTTCCCCAGTCACCATGTCAACCCTGATACTTGTTCTTAGATACTGTCTACTGGACTATGACTCCGAGGTCCCTATGAACAATAGCTCTGAACTTTCCGCTATTCTACACTATCCTCACCACCTCTGATATGCTTGAGCCCATTGCAACAGTCACTGTTGTGACCATCTTGTTGAGGATCTTATTCGCTTTTTCTAACCTTTCATCTTTCCAAACACACTATCTTTTCTCAAGGATTGTTCACTCCTGACGATATGCTCAAAGTATATGAGAAGGTGCTTTACCATCCTTACCTCTGAGAGGCACACTAGTTGCACTTCTTCAGCACAGACTATTTGACAGTCCTTGGGATAGTCAGTATTCTTTTTCAATACCACAGTTCAATGGCATTGGTTCTTCTTCTGCTATCCTTATTAATTTTCCATCTTCCAGAGGCATAGGAAACAATTGAAAGTACTATGGCTTGAGTCAAGTACACTGTGGCCTTCATATGGATGTTGTTGCTCTTGAACACTTTGGAGAAGTCCTTGATAGCAGATTTTCCCAATGTTATGCATCTTTTAATTTCTTGACTACAGTTACTATGAAATACTCAGAGAGACAAAAAGAGAATTTAAATTACTGATAATAACACTCCTTACATTTAACATTTGACTGAATTTCCAAGTATTTTTTCCTATGTACATGTTATTTTTTTTTAAAAAAAGGTATGTAAAATATATTGTCAAGTAGCCTATTTTTGACACTTAAATTCTATTTGATCTCCTACAATAAGATTTTTTAAACTATTTTGTTGTGGTTTGGTTGAAAGTTCACATAATAAGTTCATTTTCCATTCAACACAATTTTTTCTATGGGACAGAGTGCTATTCTTGAACTCTCCCTATTTCCACCTAGCCTTTTCTGTTTATGCCTCCACAAGTGGTTTTGACTTCTTTTCTTTTTGGGTAGATACTTGTGTTAATATAAAGTCTATACCTAGACCAGTCTTCAATGTGGATTGAAGCTCAACATCAAGAAAACAAAGATTCTCACCACTGGGCCAATTGGCAGCATCAGTATGGATGGTGAAGAGGTTGAGATAGTTAATTGTTTTTGTTTACTTGGTTCCACAGTCAACACTCTTGGTAACAGCAGTCAGGAAATCAGGAGACAGATTGGATTGGGAAAGTCAGCTGTGAGGGACCTCTCAAGAGTATTGAAGAGCAACTATGTCAGACTGGAGACTAGGGAGTGCTCGACCCAAGCTATAGTCTTCGCAATTACGTGCTATGAATCAGAGAGTTGGACAGTGAATAGGGTTGATAGAAAGAGAATTGATGCCTTTGAGCTGTGGTGCTGGAGAAGAGTGTTGAATATATCATAGACTGCTAGGAGAACAAACAGGTTTGTCCTGGAGAGGGTGAAGCCAGAGTGTTCCCTGGAGTCAAGGATTCTGAAGCTACATCT
>NW_006399757.1:9796268-9803289 GCF_000299155.1 Elephantulus edwardii | reverse complement strand
ATAATCCAAACACCAGCTGGGCAGAAGACATAAACATACACTGCATAAAGGAGGACATTTAGCTCTCCAAGAAACACATGAGGAAAATGTTTAAAATCACTAGCAGTCAGAAGCAAATACAAATAACAATGAGATACTACATCACTTCAGCAACAGTAGCAAAGTTCAGCAAAACAGCAAATAATATTGAGAGACTGCAGAGAAGTTAGAACTCTTATGCACTACTACTGGGATTGTAAATTTGTACAATTGCTATGGAAGGCAGTTTGGTGTTTCCTAAAAAAGCTAAGCATAGAAATCCCTTATGATCCAGCTATTCAACTACTTGGAATATATCTCAAGGAAATCAGAATGGAGACCTGAATCTGTACACTCATGTACATAGCAGTATTATTCATAGTAGCAAGAAAATGGAGGCAGCCAAAATGTTTATCAACAGTGAATGGATTGAGAAATTGTGATAAATTGACACATTAGAATACTATCCAGAATTGAGGAGCAATGATTTTGTAAAATACTATGTAACTTGGGAGAGACTAGAGAGTATTTTACCGAGTGAAATAACTCAGTTACTAGAGGGTAAATATTGCATAAAGCCATTATTGTGAAATTAAGATAATAACTGAATAAGATATATGTATAAATGTTTAAAAGGGAAAGGAAAGAAGGGGGAAAGATAAAAGGGGAAGTGGGGAAAATCACTAGGATAGCAGAGGTTAGTAGGAAGAGGGGAATTAATGGGAAAGGCTAATGGAGGCTTGAATTGATGGGGTAATAACAGGCATAGAGCAATGGTAATTATATAAAATATAATGTATATAATTGTATAAACCACAAAGTATATTTACCAAATATGAGATAAATGAATAATTTTTACAGAAAAATGGAAAAAAAAATGAAAAGAAGGCAAAGGTGTCCTTTACCACTGGGCAGTAGACAATATTATGATAGATAGAAAAAAGGATTAAAACTCTTAATAATTTTATCTTACTTGGATTCACAATCAACACTGTTGGTACCAGCTGTATTGCTTTGTGCAAGTCCATTGTCAGGGACCTCTGTAAAAGAATAGCAATGTCAGTTTGAAGTCTAAGGTGTGCCTGGCTCAGGCCATGGTCTTTTCAATCACTTGCTATGCATCTGAAAACTTAACAGTGAATAAGGATGATAGAAGACTTGATGCCTTTGAATTGTGGTGTTGGAGAAATGTACTAAATATCCCATTGACTACTAAAAGAATGAGGAGATATGTCTTCGGAAAAAGTGCAACTAGAGTGCTTTTTGGAAGTAAGAATGGCAAACCTTTGTCTTTCATACTTTGGACATGTTGCTAAGAGAGTCTGTTCCTTGGAAAAGGACAACATGCTTAGAAAAGAGGAGAGTCAGTGAGAGATGAAGACCTCAATGAGATGGATTGACATGATTGACTTGAGCAATGGACTCACTTGTATAAGAGATGGTGATAATGTCACAGAATTCAGCTCTGTTGTTCATAGGGTTGCTCTCAGACGTCCTCAACTCAGCAGCACCTGGCAATAACTACCTGTTTGGTTTCATATTGTTGATTCTTCTAAGGAACATAGTCCTATGGGTCTTATTGTCTGTTATTGCTCAATCTACTATTTGGCTTAAAGGTAACTTCTAGTAGTGGCTTCAGTTCCAGGTTAAAAGAATTAACTACAATTCTTCCTTTTGATGGTGTCCCATATAACACTTAAGCTTCTTCTTTTCTTTCTATTTTTCCTCATCTTCCCCCCACCCCTCTCTTCTTTTAAAGATTCAGTCACTAAAACTACAGAAATTTAATGGGCCTAAAACAAAGCTGTCAACTGTTGGCAAATAAGCTTCATCTCACATACCTTGGACATGTTGCTAGGAGGGACTATTCATTGCAGAGTAACATCATTCTTGGAAAGGTGATGTGTATGTGAAAGAGAGGAAGACCTTCAGCCAGGTGATTGGCACAGTGGTTGCAGAAATGGGCTCGAGTGTGTCGGAGATGTGAGGATGACACAGGACAGGGTTCAGATCCGTTATTCATAGGGCTGTTCTGAGTCATATTCAATACCCCACAGCAACAGCAATGAGAAGCAAGCAGAATGAGATGCTCAATGGCACTGAGTGGGATGAGTGCTAGATGGGGGTTTGGAATGTTGCTGGGATTGTCAGGTGCTTTCTATCTCTTTCTTAAAAGGGAGTGTGGTAAGTTACTGGTAGAAGGGAGTACTCACTGCTGTTTTCCGAGTTGGCAAAGGAAGGGTAGTGGAGAGGGAAAGGTATAGAGAAAGATGCAGCCTATAGCACGGTCCCTGGAGAGGCAACAACATCCACAGTAGGGCGTGAGATGAAGAGCAGGTGTGGGTGCCTGAGCACTTATAATTAGTTGCATCAAGAGCTGAGATCTGGCATCTACCAGGTGTGAGGGAATGAGTTGCCTAGAGTCTTATTTAGTGGGAATCTCCTGCTAACACTCTATTGATGTGTTTTTCTGTGTGTGCCACCCACCCTAAAGATCACACATCTCCACTGGTGAGTAATCTTGTCTCTAGATCCTGACTCCCTCTCTGCCTTGTGGGTGCCAGGATCTCTGGAGCTTCCCTTCCTTCCTAGATATGCTTTATGTTCTACTCACCTGTTGTCGCTCTGGGTGTGCCCATCAATTAATCGGTCTCCTTTTAGTGCTTCCTTGCTGTTGCCTTCTTATGCTTTCCATCATGGGTCACTGAAGAGTTTGTCTCCAGAGGCCAGACAGGTAGAGTGCATTTACTCCAGATCTCTCCTGGTTCAATGATTTTGTTCAGTTCTCAAGTGGTGCTTACTCTAATTTTCTATTCTGTTTGATACTCAGGATTACCATCAATGGTTATCTCTCAGGTCATAGTAATAGAAGGTCACCAAGATGTGTCTGACTAGACATCTGGGCTGTTGCCACTTCCATTCTTTGTAAATATAGGTGTTTACAGGGTTTGGGTTTTGTTTTGTTTTGTTTTGTTTGTTTCTGTTCTTAATTCTGGTATACCCTTCTTATTTAAGGTTTGTGATAAGTTTGTTGTTTTTATGGCTTAGTGTAGAACATCATTTTATTTTCAAAACTAAAGTTAAAATTCTGAGTGACACAACTAAGGAAGAAATTCTCCTATTTCACATGTTAAGAATCTGATATTTGATGATAGCAATATTTCAGGAGACTTAACATTCTTCATAATTCATGTGAAGTTTCTTTCCCCCTCCCCTTATTTATATTCTTATGTTAAATTGAGCCATTTTAAGGGGAATTTTTCCTTCTTTTCTCCCTCTATCAAAATATTAGACACATCATAATGTAAAACATCATAGTATATGCACATGCATGGTGGGAAAAAAACAGTTCTAACAAAAATAGCAAAAGCAATCAATTACGTATGTTGTGCAATCCCAAAGGCATACAGTTCAAGGTCACTAGCTGCTCCACCAAGAAGCATGGGCAATCTCCTCCCGTTCGATTTTCTGTCTCCAAAAACTTGCTGAAAGCTCAGCTATGGATCAGCTTGATGGTAAATAATAATAGCAAAAAAAAATGGTGATAGAATTTATTTCAAACTAGCAATGATTGGATAATTACTTACCATTCTATATTCTCTCTGTGTGTGAGTTTATGTGATTTTAGAAGTAATTAACATTTAAAAAATATCAATAACTGTAATAACATTCATTTACCCAGCACAGTTATAAACCCTCAAACATTAAGGACATTTACGAATATTAAGATGACAAATGCAAATACGATAAAAAGCAAAATACAAAATACAAGGATTTTTCTGTCTTCTGTGATCTTGGGATAAATTGTCTCTGGTGCAGTTTTCTGTTTCTGATAACGATCAAAGAAAATCAGAGCCAGTCAGCTGGGCAGCCCACTCAAAAGATGCAGTTTTAAACTGAGAAAAGTGAATTCAAATATTAACTGTCAATTGTTTAGTGTATACAAGTTTAGAATCCTTTACCTCATGCTTTTATTTTTAATGCACATAGTCCTTTGACACAATAACAAACTGGTAATTTTGGTTTTTAGTAATTGAAAGCTCCTTTAGTTTCTGAAAACATTTCTCAGTGCAAAGGATCTACATTGAAAGGTAAGAGTTTGATTGCAAACATGTGAGTCAATTCAAATAAACATTGATCTATCCCAATCTTAGCTCCTATTCTGACTGCTGGAGTCTGTTTTTCCAAAGAGAGCAAATTCTTACTGGTCTATGTTGGCTTTCCAAGCTTCAGTTAAAGTCAGAAATCAGAAAAATGAACTAGAAAGTAGTTCAGAAACATTAATGGCAATATTTAACTCATTGATGGAAACCAGTTGATTCCAGACCCTAAGATATTTGTATCAAAGAAACAGGTTCAACAAGATTGGTTGATTTGTTTACACATAAATAAGTGCTTTGATGTGCCTTAATAACTCTCTTTCTGCAAAACCTAGATTGCTTATTGACATAGAATTCATAAATTTCTAACTCTAGCTTCACGTATTTATCTAGTTATTGTTTTTTAAAATTTAAATTTTTTTTTTAGTTATTGTTTTTATGTACCATCAAATTGCTGGTGACCCAATACAACCCTATGTACAACCTGAATCCTGCCTTGCCTGAGCCAGTCTCACTGATTCCAATACACCAGCCCCTATACCCCATTTATTATCTGTGTTACTCTATCTTATCTGGAGTCTTCTCCTGTGCTGTCTTTCCACCCTACCAAGAATGCTGTCCTTGTCCAAGGACTGGTCCCTCCGGGCCATGTGCCCAATGTATGTTAGATGGAGCTTCAAAATCCTTTTTCTCCAAGCAGAAACTTGGTTTCACTCTCTCCAAAATAAACCTATTTGTTTTCTTGGTCGTCCATGGTATGTTTAGTACTCTTCTCCAGCATTACAACTCAAAGGCATCAATTCTTTTTCCATCATCCTTAGTCATTGTCCATCTTTCTGATGTACAGCAAGTAATTACAAAGACCAATTCCTGAATCAGAAGTGCCTTAGTCCCTAGACTGACACTCTTTAGCACTTTGGAGAGGTTCCTAATGACAGACTTCCCCAATGCAATTTGTCTTTTGATTTCCTGACTGCTAGTGCCAGGAGTGCTAATTGTGGACAGGAGCAAGCTGAAATTGTTAGCAACCTCAATCTCTGCTGCATCTATCATGGTGCTGCCAATTGGCCCAGTGGTGAGAATCATTGCCTTCTTGACAAATTTATGAGGTTTCTCAGCAAAAGTTATTTTAATAATGAATAGCTGACTACAAATTTACTCAATTCCAAATTATTCTTAACATTTTTAAAGTTCATTTGTAGTTCTCAGTTTTAAGTTACATATTTTGTCTTCCCTCTTAGTTATTTGATGATATTTAACCACATAGGACTTTTTAGAGTCACAGATAATAAGAAATAATATAAATCAACAATTGATGATAACAAACGCAATAGTTAAATTATATAGGAGAAAGAAGAAAAACATGGTTTTCAGAAGATAGAACATTAAAATACAACCAATATTCCCACATAAAAACCCAACTCAATTGTTACTGAGTTGGAATTGACTCACAACTGACCCTCTAGTCAGATTTCAGAGGCTATATATGGCAAGAGGGAAGACTGCCCATCTTTCTCTTGTGGATATGAGGGTGAATTCAAACTACCTGCTTTTGGGCTAGCAGCAAAACTCCTTGCCCACTAGGCTGCCAGAACTCCCTTTAATACACTCAGTCTTTTACACTCAATTTCTGTTCCAGAAAACGCTCCATGAATCACCATCTATAAGATCTGTCAACCAGGGTTCTAGAAATCTTGATTAAGTTTACAGTGCAAAAATCACAATTCTTTTTCTAAATTCATATATTCCATCTTTTATGGAAAAATAGTTAAATATTTCAGCAATTCAATAAAGCAAAAGTTTATCTGCAGATGACAAAACCTAACATTCCATCTTATTGTTGTTGTTATGTGCCATCGAGTTGCTTGCGACTCATAGTGACCCTATGTACAAGAGCCCTAAACGCCACTCTATCCTGTGCCAACCTCGCTGTCTCAAGCACACTCATTCCCACCACTCCACTCACAGAATCGATTCATCTTGTCGAGGGTCTTCCTCTCCTGCACTGTCCCTCCACTCTCCCAAACATGATGTCCCTCTCCAAGGACCAGTCCCTCCTTGCAACGTGCCCAAAGTATGTCAGACGAAGTTCCAGAATCCTTGACTCCAAGGAGCATTCTGGCTCCACCTTCTCCAGGACAAACCTGTTTGTTCTCCTAGCAATCCATGGTATATTCAACACTCTTCTCTAACACCACAGCTCAAAGGCATCAATTCTCTTTCTATCATCCCTATTCACTGTCCAACTCCCTGATGCATAGCATGTAATTGCCTGGATCAGGAGTACCTTAGTCTCCAGCCTGACACCGTTGCTCTTCAGTACTCTTGAGAGGTCCTCACAGCTGACTTTCCAAAGGCAATTCGTCTCCTGATCTTCTGACTGAGTGTTGACTGTGGAACCAAGTAAACTGAAATGATTTACTATCTCAATCTCTTCACCATCCATACTGATACTGCCAGTTGGCCTAGTGGTGAAAATCTTTGTTTTCTTGATGTTGAGCTTCAATCCATATTGAAGACTGCAGTCCTTGCCATTCTGCAGCAAGCACTTCAGGTCCTCCTCAGTTTCAGCAAGCAGGGTTGTGTCTCTGCATAACGTAGGTTGTTGATGATTTTCCAGCAAACCTGATGCCACATTCCTCCTTGTACAGCTCAGCATCTCGTATGATTTGTTCTGCATACAGATTGAAAAGGTATGGAGACAAAATAGATCCCTGATGGACCCCTTTCTTGATTTTGAACCACCCAGTGTCTCCCTGCTCTGTTAAGACAACTGCCTCTTGGTCCAAGTATAGGTTTCATATTGTTGTTCTTGTGTTGTCATGTGCTGTCGAGTCATTTGCGATTCATAGCAACCCTATGTACAACAGCCCTAAACCCTGCTCTATCCTGTGCCAATCGCA
>NW_006399757.1:9785504-9794525 GCF_000299155.1 Elephantulus edwardii | reverse complement strand
GCTTTGGCTTCTCTATGCTCCAGTGCAATCTTCAGAGTTTCTTCTGACATCCATTTTGGTCTTTTCTTCCTCTTCTGTCTTTGTAATGACCGTTTTCACTCTTCCTGGATGATACATTTAACATCCTCCCACAACTCATCTGGTCTTCGCTCTCTGCAATTTCCATTCTTCTCAGAGTCAGCCACAGGTTGTTGTGATCCACATAGTCAAAAGCCTTTGCATAACCAATGAAGCACAGATAGACATTCTTCTGGTATTCTCTGCTTTCTGCCAAGATCCATCTAACGTTAGCTGTAATATCCCTAGTACCATGGCCTCTTCTAAATCCAGCCTGCATATCTGGGAGTTCTCTGTTGACATATTGTTCCAAACATTTTTGGATAATTTTCCAGCAGAATCTTGCTTGCATGTGATAGCAATGATATTGTTCGATAATTTCCACAGTCTGTTGGGTCACCTTTCCTTGGAATGGGAACAAATATCGATCTCTTCTAATCAGTTGGCCAGCTGGCTGTCCTCCAGATTTCTTGGCACAAGTTAGTGTGTACATCCAGGGCAGCATCTGTTTGTTGAAATAAATCAATTGGTATGCTGTCAACTTCTGGAGCCTTGTTTTTTGCCAATTCCTTCAGAGCAACTTGAACTTCCTCTTTCATCATCATAGGCCCTTGCTCATATGTTATTTCATGAAATTCCTCTGTGTCAGCCAATTCCTTCTGATACAGTGACTCTGTGTACTCTTTCTGTCTTCTTTTGATACTTTCTGGATCATTCAACATTCTACTCAAACTAGCTTTAAGTATTGACACCCGTGGCTTGAATTAGTTTTTCAACTCCTCCAGCTTAAGAAACGCTCAGTGAGTCTGGCCCTTTTGATTTTCTGACTCCAGCTCTCTGCATATTTCATTATAGTATCTTGGTTTGTCGTCTCAGGCTGCCTTTTGAAATTTCTGTTTAGCTCTTTGTTTTCTTGGTTTCTTCCTTGAGCTTTGGCTCCTCAGCGCTCTAATCCAATATTCAGGGTCTCATCTGACATCTGTCTTGGTCTTTTCTTCTTCTTCAGCCTTTGTAATGATCTTTTGCATTCTTCATGAATGATTTTCTTGATATCCTCCCAGAGCTCATTTGGTCTACGCTCATTGGTGCTCAAGGCCTCAAACCTGTCCTGAGATGGTTTTGAATTTCGAGTGGGACAGACTTAAGGTCAAATCTTGTTTCCTGTGAACTCAATTTAATTTTCCTCAACTTCAGGGATAGTTAAGTTATAATAATGATTCTTGAAAGTGAGAAACTTAATAGTAATACAAAGTTAAACACTTAAAAACTCAAATTCATTGCTTACTCTCTTGTTGGAACCTCATCATAACTGAGCATTCAGTGGATTTTTGAAGCTATAAATTGCATGACACGAGGTTGCCTATAGAGCCATAGGTCAATTCCAACTGTTACTCAATATAAGGGATTCTTTCCATAGTCAATTGCCAATAAAACAGACAGATTATAATATCTGAAGCACTTAATTGCCGTTCTGGGAGAGCAGAGACAATCCTCTCAGAAACTGACTCCCCATCTAAGGATGGTCATTGGTTTTTATACTTGGTTTAGGTATTAATCTACATAACATATTACTGTTGCATGTTCAAATCTACAGGATATTTACATTTAAACATAACAGTTTACATACAGTTAACTAGTAAACAGACAACTTTTGATATAATTTATGTAAAACCAAGCAAATATTCTTTCAAGGAGAAAAATGCTAATCCGGGAATGTTGTATTTTCCCTCTTGATATTCAGATAGCGTAAGGTACATATGTTTAAGATAGCTTAAGTTCACATATGACTGAGAAAAATACAACTTTGGCGTTTCTAGTTAACACACAACTTGAGATACAGTCTGCAAATGACTAAGAGACAAATGATAATTCAAGGAAAGATTCATTTCTCCTCTTAAAACACAGATAACATAAGGTAGTCTGCAAGACTACTGAGAAGTTATAACAAGATCTGAGGACCGAACAGTTTGGCCAGCTTTGCTGGATGAAAGCACATGATGACAGTTTTACAATCATACCATAAATTTGAATAATCCTGAACTTACTAATACCCTGTTAGAGCTGCTAGAGAAGTGTGGGCTTTGGGCTAGCAGCACACCTCTCTATGGACTACCCCAGCACATCTCTCTCAAAACCAAATGCAGTCCATTAAAAAACTTTAGACAAAAATATCTCCAAATATTTTCTACAATCTGTAGATATAGCATGTGGTAATGTTGAGACATGAGCCCATGCGATCAGAATATAAATAAATACACCAATAATGTTAAGACATAGTAGGGAAGTTATTTTGAAAAATCAGCCTGTGCAACAGAGTGAAAAGAAAGGGGCCTAATTGGATCTCAGTTGAGGACAAATCATTGTTGCCACACCAAATTTCAAAGGTTTTTCATGTTTTTCTTGTCCTCAGAGGGAATATATTTGGTATTAGAGGAAATTAGATGAAGCATTTGCAGTAAATTTCAGGTAGATGTCTGAAAGCTACCTGGGCAAAATTGTGGAAGTAACTCACACACAAGCTGGGGGTAATTTATTATTAGTTACATGATTGATTGCCTTTTTTTCCCATCAGGACTGATAGATTGAAGTAGTTATTGGCCTACTAACCTACTCCAGGACTAAAATGATGAATACTCTTATTTATGGATGAGTATTAAACATGAACATCTTACACTTCAATCTTTCCATTCTTTCTTTCAGTCCCATCTCTCTAACCACTTTTTAAATTTTATTTTAAATTCAGCTCCCTTTCCCAGACAAATAAACATGGAGGTTTTGTCAGCCCCTTATTTTCTTTCTTCCATCCTTTGCGTATTGCAGAAAATCTTTAGTTTTTCTGCTGACTTGTAGAGGGAGATTGGCAAGAGCTACAGTGTCTGTATATTTCAGTTGTATTAGAAGAAGCTATGATGACCTTGTTTCCTAATTGGAAAAAAGGATGAATGGTAGAGTAGGACAGTGGTTTTCACTCTGGTTATAGCTTGTTTTCCTCCAGAGTCTCTGAAATCAAACATGCCTCCCACTGTGATGTCTCATTTATTTATTTCTCCAGGTCCCCATCTGGTCCACATGAGAAATTCATACTCTTTCTATTAACATAACTTTGACCTTATTTTTTTACACACAAATAACTAATAACATTGGCCTTATTACAACATAAGAGCATCCTCCTTTCCCTGCCTTGGGCTATGCTAAAAATTGTCTTATATTAACACATAATGAAGGCTACTGGGCCTATTTTCTTCTTCCCAATTTCTATATTGCTTTCACAACACTAGGAGGGATAGGAAAGAAATCAACTCACCAAATCACTTCTTTGAAAATAATTTGTGAAGTCGTGTCCTGAAATTGGTAATCTAAGAGACAATTAGCTTCCAAGATTCTTGTTTTCTTTCCTCTAATTCTAATTGTTATAAGTTTTTGTGTCTTGTACCAAAAAGAAATATTTTCAGATATATATCTCAAGCATTCAGTTTTCTTTTTATTTTTGCAAACTTTCGAGGTAAAATAATGTAGAACTAAAATCTAGATGCTTTACTCATGGAAAGAATTCATGTTATAAGATTATCTAAAAAATAAAGCTTAGAACATCTATGTTATATTTATTTTGACAAATGATAAAGCTATCTTTTTAGTCATTTAGATCTATGAAACGTTTTGTTACTATTTTTATTTCATTTTTAAAAGTCATATAAAAACTCTATTGCCTTTGCAAAAAATGAGTGTTTTTGCAAATCAATGTAATTCTTTTTTGAAACTATCAAATAGTAATTTTTTTTACATTTTTCATAAATGCTTTCAACTGTTAACAAAGAAATTTCAAGATATTAAGTTATAATGATTTATATAGGTAAATTATTAGAACTTCTAGTTTTTCTAAGTATCCTAATATTTGTTTCCCTCTTTCATCTGCATGCTGCCTCTTCTGGTTTATCTGAGATTTACTGTTTTAGTTCTTAATTCTTCTTTAATATCTCTTCTCACATTGTTACACACACTATCATACCTGCCCCCTATCTTTAATTTTATTATTGTAGTTATGTACTGTTGAGTAGGAACTGACTCATAGCTGACCTTTCAATGGGTTTTCAGAGGCAGTAAATCCCAGGAGGTTTTTTCATCCATCTCCCATGAAAAAGTTGGTGGATTAGAACTGTGTGCCTTTGGGTGAGCAGTGCATCTCCTTACTATTGATATATCTCCCTTTATTTTCATCTTTCTCTGATTTTCTTGAGGAGTTTTTCTTTTCTTCCTTGCTTATTGCTCAGATCTTGTTACTGCAAATAATTTTCACTTAACTACTATTTATCTTCTAAAATGATAGATGATTGTATTTTAAAATATTTTCTATTCTAAGAGGACCTAATAATACTGTGTGGAGCTAATAGCAACTGCCTTTTATCCCTTTACTGCTCCAAATGTTGTTGTTGTTTTTGCTGTGTGCCATCTATAATGGACTGATAGATCACCCTCGTGGGTTATCCGAGGCAATTAATCATATCAGAAGAGAATGCCCTTCTTTCACCTGTAGAGCAGCTAGTGGTTTCAAACAGTGTTCCTTTTGAGTTTGCAGCGCAGCTTATTACTACTAAGCCACTGCAGGAACTATTATCTAAGTTAAATAATCACCTACCCTGGCATGTGCCAGCCACAGATTTAGGGAATGCAACATACAGTGTTTTTTACTAGGGATACAAAATGAATAAGTTGTAAGATCAAGTACCTTATAAAGTTTCAGGTAAATGTCTAATCCATATATTCTTTGTTTATGATGACAGATAGGCATAAATTCATTACAATGGAAAATTATTATAATTCTCCATATCAATATTTGAACTGTAACTGACATTTGAATTATAGTTATGGTGCTGGAGATAAGTATTGAATATACCATGGATTGCTAGGAGAACAAACAAATTCATCTGGGAGAGGGTGAAACCAAGCTGCTCCTTGGAGGCAAGGATTCTGAAGTTCTATCTGACATACTTTGGGTGTGTTGTAAGAAGGGACTAGATCTTGGAGAGGGACATCATGTTTAGGACAGTGGAGCGACCACGAAAGAGAGGAAGACTCTCGATGAGATGGCTTGATTCAGTGACTGATGAGGGTAGCTGTGTCAGAGACAATAAGTTGGCTCAGGGTTCAGATGTCTTGTACATAGCATTGCTATGAATCCAAGTGATTCTACCACACAAATGCTATCTACTCCTTTACGGAGTCTTGGTGGTACGGTAGTCAAAGAGATCAGTTGCTAGCTAAAACATGGTTTGAACCTTCTCTGTAGGAGAAGGATGTGACAGTATGCTTAAATAGATATTTGAGCCTTGAGAACTTTGTGGTCCAGTTCTACTCTGTCCTGTAGGGTTACTGTAAGTTAGAAATTGCTGGAGAGCAAGGTAGCCTGTAACATTAATTTTTCTAATAATTGAGGTTTCTAGATTCTTGACTTAAAGGTTTTTGTGGGAATTACTCAAAATATATTGAACATTTATCTTCATAGTCTTTTATGAGGATATGACCTTGTCATTTTTAGGAGTTCTGGTGGCCTAGTGGTAAGGAACTGTGCTGCCAGTCCGGAGGTTCATGGTTTGAATCCACCAGCTTCTCCACAGGAGCAAGATGCACTCTATCCTCCCGTGTGAATTACAGTCTCTGAAAAATCCACTGGAGAGTCACTTATGAGCAGATTCTGACTTATGGTAAACAACTCAAGTCAGATGCTGTCTAGTAGATGAGAGTAGGTGGTGGAGCACACGATTGTCATGAAGTAACAATATAAAATAATCACCAGAGATGGACTCTTACTTTTTTCCTCTCTCCTGTTTTCTTGTTAGGGGCCTCTGGTAGCTTAGCCACAAAGGAACATTAGTTTCTTTATGTTTGTCAATTTATTATATCAGTCTAGAGATTAAGGTGTACCTGATCCGGGCCGTGGTAAATTTCTTGCTATCCACCAGAGAGATGGATAATAACTAAGGATAACAGAAGAAGAATTGATGCCTTTGAGTTGTGGTGCTGGAGAAGAGTCTTAAACATACCATGGTCCACCAAGAAAATGAAAATGTCTGTCTTGGAAGGGTGATTTTGAAGGATAGAATTTTGAAGCTCCATCTCACATCCTCTGGGCACATGGCCAGAAAGGACCACTCTTTGAAGAAGGACATCACACTAGGAAGGGTAGAACGACAGCACAGGAGAGGAAGACCCTTGATGAGATGGATTGGTAAAGTAACTGGGCTAGTGAAGAAAGGTGTATCAGAGTCAGTGAGACTGACTTAGAATAGGGCAGGTTTCAGAGTTTGTGTACATAGGGTCACTATGAGTCACAGGCAACATGATAGCATATAACAACAACAACAACAACAACAATTTCTTATATCTTTTCACAAAATTGAAACCATAAAATATTCATCTTTTTTGTGAGGGACTTATTTTTCTCCATTGTACGTCCTTCAGCTCTGGCCATGTTCCATGACATTTTGGAACTCATTTTTCTTTTTTTTTTATCGCTAAGTAGTAGTTCATTGTGTGTGTGAGTATCTCTATTATCTGTATTTCTATATCATGCTGGGAGAAGTGGAAGGTCAGAGAAGAAAAGAAGAACTTCAACACAATGGATTGATACTGTGACTGTAGCAATTGCTTGTGCATGTTGCAGATTGTGGGAATAGCATAGGATAGGGCAAGGGTTAGAGCTGTTGTTCACAGAATTAATGTGAGTCATAGAGAGAGCTCTGTTGGCCTAGTGGATATAAAGTTATACTACCAAGTCAAAGGCGGATGATTTTCACCTTAGGCCCTCAGTCCTGGTTTTAATTGGTTTTAGTCAAACATTCTGAGATAACTCATGATTGCTGTGATGCTGAACAGTGTGACACTGATGTGTCAAATGTGATAATGGTTACTCGTGGTGGACAGTGTTTGGTGGAGCTTCCAGATTAAAACAGGCTTAGAAGCAGGAGTGGCATTCATCTACTGATGGGCATTTAGGAAGTTTCCATCACTTTGCATATGTGTTCATATCTTTCATTATCTTATGTGCATGAATGTACAAATCAGTAGAATCTATGAAAGACTCTTTTTGGTAGTACTGTCTTTAAAAAGAAAATTGTTTAAAGGCAGTATAGTGCTTTATCAAAAAGTTGCAAATAGAAAGACCATTTGACCCAGCAATTCCACTACTGGGAATATATCTCAAAGAAACCAGAACTGTTACCCAAGCAGATATATGCACACCCATGTTTATTGCTGCTTTGTTCACAATAGCAAAGAGTTGGAAACCACCCAAGTGCCCATCAACAAATGAATGGATAGAGAAGCTGTGGTATATTCACACAATGGAATATTATGCAGCACTGAAAAACAAAGAACTCATGAAATAGTATACAAGATGAGTGTTCATGGAGGACATTATGCTGAGTGAAATATCTCAGTCTCAAAAAAGACAAATATTACATAATGTAAGTATTATAAAACAGGACTTACATGGGGGTTAAGGAGTAACTAAGAAAGGGGGTAAATAATGCACACAGCATTGAAACAGATGAGGGAGAGAACTGTGTAAAAGGAACATATGATTAGGTATTATTGGTATGACGAGAGTCCAGAATTAGAGCTACATAGTAAAGTGGTCTGGGTGGGGAGGGACCTGTATAAAAACGAAAGAATGTTTTTCTCAAAGAAAAAAGTGAACTGGCAGAGAGAAGGGGCCGAAAGGAAAATGTGCAACAATGGATAAATGGAAATCCAAGTTCTTTATAAACTTACAGTAAAATCTCAATAAAAATTATTAGAAAATAAAAAAAGTTCTGACTTATGGAAAGAATTATAGGGGAAAGTATAAAAATATATTTTTCCCCCAGTGGGCTGAGAGAAAACTGGATAAAATATGAGTCAGTTCCTAGTAACCCCGGAAGATGGTGACAAGGAACCAGCCAAGACTTGTTCTATGCTTTTTATTTTAAATATTAATCATTATTTCTAGCTAAACTCTCAAAAGGACACTATTAGAGCTTCACTCTTTCTACTCCTTTTACAGATGTTTTGTTGGATTCTTGTCTCAACATTGAAATTTACCAGCATGAAATGACTGTAATGTCCCTTCCTAGAGGCAAAAGAAACCTTTACGTTACTTCTAATATAGAAGTCAAAGGGTAACTGACTTTGTCAGTAATAATCATATCAGATTTTCCTTCAAAAAATAGTATATTGATGACTCTCAAATGTCCTGGTTTCATATTTGCCATTAAACATAATTCTTGGATGTATTTTAAAATGCTTTTATTTCAAAGATACTGTAGTAAAAGGTGAATTTCCTCAGTGAAGTAATTAACTTATTGTTATGTATGGCTGCTTTTGTGTAAAAGTCAGTAGTTCAAATCCCCTAGACTTTTCAGGGAAAATTGTTCAGTCTCCTCCCATTAAGATTTATATCCTTGGAAAACCACTGGAGGGTTACCATGTGTTGGAATAAAATGAAAAGTAGTGGGTGGTGAGTGTCTGTCTAACATGTAATAGATACAAGCTCTTAAAAGAGCTAAAATAAACATAAAATTTAATTTTATTTATTCTGTTGACATAAATCTATTATATTGGTGAATTTGATAACTCAATTGACTTGATTTAAAGTTCAGGTTAATTTTGGGTCAGTAGACAAATAAATCACTGAACATGCCTAACTGTTAACAGAGTTCAATCCATATGGAAATTTTGCAAATAATAATTTTCTAACAGTCATCATATGAAGCAACTACAAAGAAGCAACTTTAAAACCTAATAGCAATTTTTGTTTCTAAAACAGAGTCTAGGTCTAAAGCAGTGTCTTTGTTTTCTATTTTGGCCCATCTTTCTGGACAAGGAAACTTTGCTATCACTGATTTCACATGCAAGCAAGATTTTACTGAAGATTATCCAAAAACGACTGGAACAGCACATCAGAGAACTACCAGAAGTCCAGGCTGGGTT
>NW_006399757.1:9779241-9784524 GCF_000299155.1 Elephantulus edwardii | reverse complement strand
GACTGGGGTAATTGGGATGGGAGTGTCAGAGACAGTGCGATTGGCACAGGACAGAACGGAGTTCAGGGCTGTTGTACACAGGGTTGCTATGAGTCGCAAGCGACCCAACGGCACATTACAACAACAACAAATAGCAGTGTATGACTTTTGACATAGATTAAAACATTATTGTTTTCTCCAATTGCTCTTTGATCCATTTTCCTGATAAATGCAGTGTCTGTATTGCTAAGAATATAACATCTTAATGAGAGGTTATTTTAAAAGTATGAACAAGAATGTGTAATGTTGGATTATGCCACATCTATCAGTATCTTCAGATTTCTTGATTGGAAGCTTGATCATTTAAATATACTATGAAGAATAGACTAAGATCAGGAGACATAATATAGCACTCTTAAAGTCTCATGCCAGGGATCTTTCCAAAGTCCTTATGGGCAATTATATCAATTTAAAGACCAAAGCATGCCTGATTCAAGTCACATACTTCCAGTCACCTGCTATGCATCTAAAAGCTGGACAATGAAGAAAGTTCATAGGAAAATAATTGATGCATTTGGATTATGGTGCTGGAGATGAGTGCTGAATATCCCATGAACTGACAAAAGAACAAATAGATGTCTTGGAGAAAGTGCAACCATAGATACTCATTAGAGGCAAGGATGGTGAAACTTTGTCTCCCTCGGAAGGGACAATATGCTTTCAACAAAGGAGAGGAAGATTTTCAATGAAATTAATTGCTATAGTGTCTGTGACAAAGGGCTCAAATGGGTCAAGTATTGTACAAGACAGGACAGGATTCAGAAAAGGTCAAGATGAATTGCCTTTTTTTTTTTTTTTAAGATGAATTGCCTTTTACTCAACAGCACTTAACACCACCACCATTTTATGAACATTTTTACAATTAGCCTCATATTAGCTCTATGATAGAAATTATTAACATTTCTCAAAATAGTCAATCCTTAATAGCCTAAGATAAGCTAGCAGTTATATGTGGGTGGTGGTTGTTATGTGCTGTTGAGTCACTTGCAACTCATAGTGACCCTCTGTGCAATAGCCCTAAATCTTGCTCTATCTGCCAATCTCATTGTCTCTGACATGCCTATCCCCCATTACCCCAGTCACTGAATCAATCCATCTCATCAAGGTCTTCCTCTTCTCTGCTGGTTCAAATCTAGTTCTACCCTGTTCCTAAGCTTGTATTTAGCAACATTGCTGTATTGTTATGTGCTGTCTATACAGGCCATGGTCCTTGCAATCACTTGTTATGCATCAGAGAGTTGGACAATGACCAAGGAGGATAGAAGGAGAATTGATGCCTTTGAGCGGTGGTGCTGGAGAAGAGTATTGAGAGTACCATGGACTGCTAGGAAAGCAAACAGATTCATCCTGGAAAGGGTTCAACCAGGTGGCTCTTTGGAGGCAAGGATTCTGAGGCTCCATCTAACATACTCTGGACATATTGTAAGAAGAGACCAGTCCTTGGAGAAGGACATCATGCTTGGAAGGGTGGAGGGACAGCGCAGCAGGGGAAGGCCCTCTATGAGGTGGATTGATTCAGTGACTGGGGAAATCGGGATGGGAGTGTCAGAGACAGTGCGATTGGCACAAGACAGAGCAGAGTTTAAGGCTGTTGTACATAGGGTCGCTATGAGTTGCAAGTGACTCGACGGCACATAACAACAACAACAACAACAACAACAACAACAACAACAACAGTCAATTCCCATTCACTGCCACCCAGTGTGACAAAGTAGAACTGCCCTAGATAATCTTCTAGGCTGGAATCTTAGAGAAGACAGATCATTGATCTTTTCTTCTGCAGAGGAGCTCACATGTTCAAATTGTTGATCTTTTGATTATTAGCTGAGCTTTGATCCAGCGGAAAGAGAACAACAGCAGGAACAGCAAAGTCGCCAAACCACTTCCACCTTAGGTTGTCGGCCTATAAATCTTCAAAGCAGCTGACTGCCTTTCTCTTGAGAAAAGCTGGTGGGTTTGAGCTGCTGACCTATTGGTTAGCCGACCTGAATTCTACCTTGTAAAGAACTGTAGTCACTGCAAACTCTATGAATTTAAGGTTGGTAATTTGAGGGATGATGTTTCTTATCAATGTTTATTCTTGCTAGTCACCTTTTTGGATGTTGTTGTTGTGTACCATAGAATTGGAAGTGACTTGTAGCTGACACTCTTGTGGGTTTTCAAAGGCATACAATCGTGTGAGAGAAGATTGTCAATCCTTTTCCTGCAGAATGGCTGGTCGATTCCAACCATGTGCTGCCTTTGGGATTGCAGTTCAGCTTCTTGCCACAAGGCCACCAGTGCTCCCTAGAATAATAGGGAAAAAATGAAGAACAAAGCTTTACTGGTGTTGAACCAAAAATCACTTAATTCATTTAGATTCTTTAATTTTTTTCTTGTATAATCTGATGTCAAAGAATCCTAAGTGATGGAATTTACATGAGAACTCATTAACTCTTCATCTTCCCAGGTACCAAATAAATTTGTTTTTATTTACTATTTTATTTCCATAATATCACTTAATATAATTGTTCTTTTAATAGCACTTTTCTTAAAAGACAAAATTGAAATGAAATACCTTAACTGGTTAACTTTTTTTTTTTTATGAAAGTCTAAAATTAGAGGCACTGGGTTTATGTGCAATTAAATGTTGTCAAGTTGAAATCAACTCGTTGCTGGCCCTATCGTATATTTTCAGAGGCTGTAAATCACATGAGCGATGGTACATATTCCTCCTTTGGAGCAATTGGTGAGCTCAAACTACCTGCCTTTGGTTAACAGAGCAACTCCTTATCACTAAGTCGTCAGATCTCCCTTATGTGTGAATATTATTGTTTTGTCTCATCGAGTTGGATCCCACACATATATGACCCTACAGTGGGTTTTCAGAGGCAATTAATTCCATGGGAAGACATTGCTGGTCCTCCCTCAAAGCAGCTGGTGGATTCAATCTTGTACTTTTGGGATTGCAGCTCAGCTTCTTATCACTAGATGAAGCCACTAGAACTCCCTAGTAGGATAGTCTAAAAGGAGCCTTACCTCCAATTTAAAATCTTGGCATGAGCCTGTACTCTATATTCAACTTTAAAAAGCTGCCTTTCCCAGGCAGTCCCTTTAACCTTGCTGCTGACTTCGTTTATATACCTCTCAAGGACAATGTTCTTTTTTTTTTAGAGGTCTCACCTAGAAAAGATGTCTAATCTTATTCCCAGAGGGTCTTTGTAATTATAGATGAATATATGTAATATAATATCACTTGTGCCCAAAGGATATAATGTAATTGATAAATCTTTGCAGTGGACATCTAGAAACAGACATGATTAAGGAAGAATAGGTTATCAGAAAAACTGGTCCTATTCACTGTTCTGGACCAAACTGTAATAAACTGACTGGCATATATTTTTGACTAATCATGTAATCCCACTTATTTGTTATATACCAACTGCTGCTGAATTCATGCTTTTAGATAATCTTTAATGGTCCTGATGTTCTTAGCCTTTAAAATAAGAAGGTAAACTATTTTATAGTTTGAGAGAGCAGCTGTTTATACTCTGTGAGAATGGACATTTCCTTGGACCAGACTGTCTCTAACTCTCAATAAACTCCATTCCTTTTTATTTAAGAAAAATTCTAAGCTGTTAATCTATCACATACATTTAAATATTTCCTATGACTGGAGTATTGAAAGATAGTAAGTTATACATCAAAACATTTCCTATAACTGGAGCATTGGAAGACAGTAAGTTTCTCTAGTTTTTCTTTTCCTACAATTGGGAAATTTAAAATTACCTACTTGCTTGAAATTTAAAATTTGTGCTCTAACTTAGTGAATTTTTCTAGAAACTCAGATTTATAGATCAGTTCCTCACTTGACATCTCCTCTTAAATATTTCAGATGAAAACATTAATCTTTTTAATGTGAAGTAAAGCATACATATAGAAAAATACCTTACCCTAACTTCTCACTATTCGGTAGCCTCTATCCTAACTTTGAACAGCATTAATAAGCTTGAGGGTCTAGATTTGAACTTAATAATGATCTCATTATGCATCTTCATGGTACTGTAACTTTACAGTAGTATTAGTATATATATTTGTTTAGTGTATGTTTAAATTGTGTGACAAACAAGTCTGTCTTGGAGAGGGAGAAACCATGTGTCTCACTGGAGGCAAAGATTTTGAAGCTCTGTCTCACATGCTTTGGACATGTGGCCAGGAGGAACCACCAAGAGAAAAAATAGGTCTGTCTTAGAAATAGTGAAACCAATTTTCTTCTTGAAGACTAGGATTTTGAAGCTCCACCTCAAATACTTAAGGCAATTTGGGCACGTGGCTAGTAGGGAATGGTCCGTGGAGAGGACATCATGTGTGGAAGGGTGGAGGGATAGCGTATGAGAGGAAGACCCTGGATGAGGTGGATTGATACAGTAACTGGGGTGATGGGTGTTGGTGTGTTGGAGTCAGTGAGACTGGCTCAGGACAAGGCAGGCTTCAGAGCTGTTGTACATAGCTTTGAGCCACAGACAACCTGACAGCACATAACAGTAGAAGCGTTCTGTTTTTAAATACCTAAAACCGTTAAAGCTTGTGAAGGGAAAAAAGAAAAATTATTAAGTTCATATTCTAAAGGAGGTGTGTGTGCACAAAGATTTTTTTAAAAAAGATATTGTGGTAGCATTCTGAAAGAGACTCAGAAGACTTATGTTTAGAGTTAGGTTAAAAGAAGAAAACTCCTCTGGATAAAGCAAGAGTTGTTGTTTTTTTTAAATTTTTTAAAGTTTTTTTTATTTTCAAGGTGAGGGAATGATGAGGTAGTAAGGAAAGAGTATTTTAACTGCAGGAGAAAATGTGGAATGTAGTGCTACATGGGGGTAGGATTTAGCCAAACCTATCATAGTGAGGGGACCTAAAGAAAGTTTGAGAATAGAAATAAGTAATATATTGATTTAGTTCAGCTATGCAGTAGCTCCAGGAATAGATAGTAGACCAATTGACATATTTCAGTTAACAGGTGCTGCCCTGGACGTGCTAACCAAGTTGTGTCAAGAATTCTGGAGAACGACCACTTGGCTAACTGACTGGAGGAGATCGATATTTATTCCTATCCTATCCCAAAGAAAGGTGACCCAACAGAATGTGGAAATTACAGAACAATCTCACTGATTTCACATGCAAGCAAGTCTTTACTGAAGATCATCCAAAAACGACTGGAACAGCACATCAACAGAGGACTGCCAAAAGTCCAGGCTGGGTTTAGAAGGGGTC
>NW_006399757.1:9777826-9778314 GCF_000299155.1 Elephantulus edwardii | reverse complement strand
GCAGGAGAGGAAGGCCCTCTATGAGGTGGATTGATTCAGTGACTGGGATAATTGGGATGGGAGTGTCAGAGACAGTGCGATTCACATCGGACATGGCGGAGTTTAGGGCTGTTGTTCATAGGGTCGCTATGAGTTGCAAGCGACTCGATGGCACATAACAAAAACAAACAACAACATGCAGTAAAATGATATAATTTGTTTTTTATCTTTTTCTATTCTTTAGTAAATTCCAATCTACTTATAACTGTTCTATACATGTTTTTTATTTAATTTCTTTCTAGAACTGAAAAGTAGAACAAAATTTCATAGATTGTTCATTCATTTATACCTTCTATAATTTTTGAGTCCTATTAAATGTCAACTGTATATGAGTGGCTGGATAAACTATGGATATGCAAGCATGTCATGGTGCTAACTAAAGCAATAAGAACTAGAAAATATGCCTGATATCTACATCTGTATCTATATACCTCAAATCATATACATAT